>NW_011499863.1:739901-815230 GCF_000495115.2 Populus euphratica | reverse complement strand
TTATTATATCAAATTTGATCCTCAAACTTTTAATTGCTATATATATTTTGTTTTGAATATTTATTTTTCAATTTCATTTCTTAAAATTTAATTTTTATATTTACTTTGGTCCTCATTTTTATAATTGTTATTTGCTTTTCTCCTATTATTTTTTTATTGAAATTTTTTTCTATCAAATTTGGTCTTCATTCTTTTGATTGTTATTTATTTTATTTGAAATACTTTATGAAATGTTAATTATTATTATTTTAATTTTTTCATCTTTTTTTTTAGATTTGATTCATTACCATTGTAGGTTTTTCTATTTATTAACATGAATATCTGAATGAATTTTTATGTATATTTCAATTAATTTTATGAATTTTAAAATTAATAATAATATAAATTTTTAGTAATCGAACTTAAAATCACATAAAAACAAACCTATTAATTCTAAACTCTGAACTACCTATTAGATAGTTTTCAGTATAGGTTTATTGATTCCAAGAAAAATAGTCACTAAGAGTTTCAATGATGTTTGTAGAATTGCATAAGAAGAGGAGTTTCAATAAGCCCTGGAGCATGTAGTTTCGGTTTTGGAATTTATCTCCAACATGCCCCCTTGGCCAAAAAGGTTGGTTTTGAACATAAAGGTTGTCCCGCCATAGCTGAAAATAAATGGTTGACATTGGCTGGGTTAGTAAATTTGCAAGTTGATCCTCAGTGGATAAAAAGGAGATGCGAAGGTTTTTCACTTAAAAACTCGATCCATATTGAAAAATTATTTTTTCAATATATTTAGTTCTCATATGAAAAAATAAATTAAAAAACAGGTAGATCCAATATTCAAGTTGAATTAAAGAAGTTTCAATGGATTTTAACCAATGTAATTCAGTGATTTATATTCTAATTCAATGCTATTACGAGCAATAATGTGCTATTGTTTGCAGCTCAAGCTAATTAGAGTGGCTTTGTGGTTTTGTGAATGATACAGCATCTTCTAATATTGTAGGGTGTTTAGAAATATGGTTGTTATTATTTTTTAAAGTATTTTTATTTTAAAATATATTAAAATAATATTTTTTATTTTAAAAAAATTATTTTTCCACATTAAAGTATCATAATAATATGAAAACATTAAAAAAAAATTAGTTTAAAGTAAAGAAAATTAAAAAAATATAATTTTTTTCAAAATATTTTTAAAATATATGTGTGTGGGTGTGTATATATATATATATAAAATGTGGGTGTGAGAGAAAGAAAAGGATCAATCTAGTCCACATCATTAGACCCTTGAAGAGAGTGATTTCATGTATCGCTGAAAGAAACCCATAACTCACCATGGACTTGAGCTGCTAGAGGATTTGTTTGACAGCTTACCAGTAAATATGTACTTAGTTTGATGCATGAATTTGTTAACATGGTACACATCAAGAGCAATATCTGGACGAGTGAATCCCAAGTAATGCAATGCACCAGCTGTGCTTCGATAGAAATAAGAATTAGAAAAATCAAAGTTGTCGGGCTAAGATAAAATACAGGGGGTCCTCATGAGAGTTATGAAACCCTCTTGAACAAATCAACCAATTCAATAAAATTAGCAAGTTAATTAATTGATTCCAGTTGATAAAAAATATTGTGATTTTATTATGTGAAAAGAAAATATTATAATATTATAATGATACTATTTTAAAATATTTTTTTCTTGATAAGCTATATCGAGTAAAATATTACTCAATTAAAATTAAAACTTAAACTTTAAACTTGATTATAAGAAGAATCCAAACTGGAAAGTCTTCAAGCTAACCTACCAGATTAGATGAAGTTTAATGATATTATCAAAAGGTTATTAATAACACACCATCAATGATTTGTTCTTAGATTTTTTAATGTATCTACGTAAAAATTAGATGTTTTCTCCAATAAAAAAATCCTATAAAAATAAATAAAAAATAATAATAAAGAAACGTGGTGTTGATGAGATAAAAGAGTTTCATTTCAAAAGATACTTTTCTTGTCTTTCTTTCAAATCATCCAATTTTTTTTGTTTTTTCTATTAATTTTTTTTTTTTGGGTGAAGGGCATATAACCAAAGAGTTATATTTTTTTCATAGAAAAAGTTTCAAGAATTATCCTAGAAAATCATTCAGTTCCCTATTATTTTTTTAAAAAAATTAAATTCACTTTTAATATATCTGTAGTAGATAAAAAATGGATTTTCTTTTATTGTAAATGAATGATAGTTATGATGGAAAATCAACAAAAAGACCAGGTTACAATCAAACATGAAAGTACTGGGATTCAATATTATTATTTTTTTATTGAAAAAAAGTAAAGGGATTAACTAACTAACTATTTCATTGAAATATAGAGATTGAATAATAATTTACCTCTCTAAATTCAATTTCATTTAATAATTCCAAGCAGAAGTCATTGCAATTGCATAGAAAATCTACTTGAGTCCAAAAAATGTGTTATGTTTATGATTTAAAAAATATTAAATTATCTTAAAAATATTTTTTAATAATTTTAATACGTTAATATGAAAATAAAAAAAATATTTTTTAATATATTTTAATACGTTTTTATATTGAATTCGAGTGTTTAACATTAGTTGGAAAAAAATATTTAATTTTGATAGAGATGTTGTAGTCCAAAAAGATTGGTGTCATTCTTCTTTCTCTTTTTTTATTTTTATTTTTATTTTTAAGTATAAGATGGGTTATTGGACCGTCAAGGTGCGCAGGCCCGTGCCATATCAACCCAATTTTCTTCCGGTTGTGACATGCTCCATCTTGTCCTGATCTTTTATATCCTCGGCCAACATATAGCCATGATCCATACCCACGGGCTCCTATTGTGTTGTATTAGCCCACGGAACATATATTTTTTTAGAATGTTCTTGCGGCATGCATAGGAAGTGCATTGATAAAAATATTTATAAAAACGTTAACTTTAATTCAAAGAAAATAAAAATAAATAAATTATTATTTAAAATAAAAATAAAAATAAAATCATCTACATATAAATCACATATATAACGTGAAAATGTATATAATTTTCTTTCTCAAGGCTTCATTAAAATTTATCATGATTACATTGTCTAAAAATTATTTATATTTTATATTAATATAGTCTGTCTAAAATATACATGTATTTTTTCTATAAAGGATTTAAAGATAACATAAAAAATAACCAAGAATTCCCTGTAAAAACAATAATAACCAAGGTTCAATGTAATAATTTTTTTATTTTTTATGTAATTTAATTATTTTTGGAATAATATAGGCATTAACAAAAAAATTATGAATGTTTTGACAAATCTCGATGTAAATTTATTATTTTTTAGATTTTAATCACTGGTTTTCATGGATCTATTTTTATGTATTTTCAGAGTTTTTATAGTCAAAATAAAATATTAATAAGGTACCATATAGGTTGTGACTGATTTAAAAATATTATTTTATATTTTGTGTGATGTATGTATAGACATGTAATAAAAAATGAAATTAAGTTATTTTTAAGACAAATATAATAAAGTTGAATTTATTGACACATGTTATGTATTATGATATAATTTATTTTTCCTTTTATACAAAGTAGAAAGCTTTAAAATTTTTAGATGTAGGATTTTATAAAAAAATAAATAAAATTTTGATATTTATTAATAAAATTATCTTAAAACATGTGATGATTTTCAAAATTTAAAGGTATTTTTTATCAAATCAAATATTTTGACGTAGAATTCTTGTTTTATGGATAATTATGAATATTATGGATTTGAAAAAAAAGAAGAAGAAGAAATCAAGTCAAATGTGATTTAACAATTTACAATAAAAATGCAATACATTTACTTCTTTTTTTTTTTAGCTTGAAATTAATATTTGTCAAATGCAATTCTACTTCGTGTGAACTTCAATCATGTTAATTAAGAATTATAAAAAGTTTCGCTAACATACTCGTAGCAGTGTATTTGCCCTTTATGGACGTGCGAGTACAATAACATTATTACCAGAGCAACAACAACGAAACACTTATCGAACAAACCCAGCTGACTTTGAACGGGCCAAGGCCTGGCCCATAAATCATCTAAGCAGCTGTTTCTCTTGGGACACTTCAGATTTCGAAAGGCTCTAGCTAGCATTAACAGCACTTGAAACGTGTATTGAGTACAAGTCAAGCATGGACCGAGCCCACTGATATTTCTGTTTTGTTTTTGCCGTAAAAAAGGATTTTTGAAAAGTTTTGGATTTTTTTATATTTTTAAATTATTTTGATATATTAATATCAAAAATAAAATTTTAAAATTTTAAAAAATATTATTTCAATATATTTACAAGTAAATAATATTTTAAAAAATAATTATTATTATTTTTGTTAATTTTATAAGACCTTGTTAGAATTATCTTGTCAAAATATTTCTAACCATACTAAATATACGTGTTATTAATAACCTATTTTTTTAGTCATTAAATCATGAATTTTATTTTTTATCATTAAATTTTAAGTCAATTTTTTATACATATTAATTGAATTACGAGGGACATGATTTCTCTCACAACCGTCATGTTGTTAATAGACTGTTAAAGATGAGATCGATATTATTATTATTATTATTATTATTATTATTATTATTATAAATGTGTGAATTTACTACATTCATTACTACCTGGAGTACCTATTTTTTTGAAGGACCATAGCTGCGGGGAAAAAACTCCATTATCACATCCTTATTAGATATTAGAGGGAATTACGGTGCCTCCATTATTCCATGCACTTATTCCACCAACAAATATATATTAATTATACAACCAATTATCAAGTTCAATAAATCCACCATCATTTCCAAATTACACTATATTCACAATAATTGTAAAATTTACTCTTTTAAAATTATGTAAAAAAATCATCAAAACAAAAATCACATCTCGTCCTAGAAAGTATAGAGTTTCATAATTGAACTACTCTATTTTAAAAACCTCAAATGCTACGTATTTGAATAAGACTATTTAGCCGACTCTTTAATTTTAAATTTAAGATCTCTTATATATAAAGAATTAATTATATCATTATTTTAGAAGAAAGATATGTAGTCCTTATAGGATAAAAATTAGAGGTTTTTTCTTGTAATCTTAGACTTCTATTTTGCTCTCGCCTCTACTTTGTGTATATAAGATACATCTTTGCTTTGTATAATATAATACATATTATATAATAAAGCATGATATTTTGATGTTTTTAAAACAGTTATGTTTCTTATTTGCTAGTTCTTTGTTTTTTTTTTATGATATCAAAACAGGTTATAATTAATCTATATTTTATTTTAAGTTTTTTATAAAAGACTCTTCTAAATATATTGGTATTGATAACATCAACAGATATTATAATACTTCAGAAGAAGAACAAAATAATCCAAACCAATATCTAGGCTTAGTATTGTTGAATGAGCTCAACTATCTTTCTTGGTCAAGAGATGTGACAATTACTCTTGGTGGAAGATCCAAATTTGGTTATGTTGATGGTTATATCAAAGCTCCTTACCCTTCCTCACATATCTATTAAGCGTGATAATGCAAGAATCAACTTGTTATATCCTGGTTACTCAATTCTATAAAGAACAATATTGCTCAAATATTCTGCTATTCAAAATCTTCAATGGATCACTCGGAAGTTTTGAAGGAAATGTATGAAAATCAAAACAATGCAACTCGAGTTTTTCAAATCAAAAGGAATCTTGCTAATCTACATCAAGACAGCAAGACTTGCATGCAATGGCTTGAAATTCTAAAAGGTATGTAAAGTAAACTTGTATTATATTATTCTCACGCTATTGATGTTATAGTATTAGAAAAATGAGATAAGGAAGACAAGATATTCCAATTACTATCTAGTCTTAGTCTGAATTATAAAGATCTTTGAAGTCGAGTTCTTATTAACTTTGAACTTTTATCTTTTATCCCTTGCGAATGTATATATTACAATACAATAAGAAAAAGCTCATAGAAAGATCATAAACCCAAAACCAAGAATAACCTTATTAGAAACTCGTGTTCATGCTATTACTAAACAGACAAAGAGTAACAAATCTTACAAGAAAAAATTAATAATCTTTATGCTACAAGAACTATATATATTTCTCTTAAAATATTGTATAATCAATCCCTTACATATCAAAGACTTAAAAATTAATAATTTTTATCCTATAAGAACTATATATATTTCTCTTAAAATATTGTATAATCAATCCCTTACATATCAAAGAATTAAAATTAAAAGGTCGGTTAATATTTAGTCTTTTTTCAATATTATAGATAGTTCATTCTCAATCTCAATATCCACCAACATGAAGCTTTTAACAGAAAAAAATATAGACTTAAATGTAAATTTAAAGCTTATAAAAAATTAAAAACATCAAGGAAAATAAAAGGATGGATCGAGTCTAACCCGAGGTTTTCATATCTCCAAGTAAAATATTTTCTCATGTCTCGCGCTTTCAAAGGAAATGATCCTGCAAATTTTTATTTATTTACCCTCAAGGATTTCATATAACCGACATAAATAACATAGTCAAGATCCATGAGTCACAGATAGGATAGGGTTTGGCAAGAATTGAATTTTTTTAATAATATTCTATATTTTCTAATATAAAAATAAATTTTAAAAATAAAAAATATATTACTAGAGATCTACAGTCTCGCGGTCAGGCATGGCACGCATCTAGATAGGATCAGACGACACATTTTGAGAAGCTTGCATGCCCGTATATAATTCCAAAAGCCCAAAGCCAGTGCTGGCATGCACACACATATTGCTTAGCTACCTGCTGCGGCATACATCATTCAGAGAGAGAGCACACGCAACCGAGACAGTTGCAGCACGGACCCTGCTAGTGGACGTTAAAACGACCCCGTATACGTGTACGGCACCCTATCCGTAGCCACCTGTCCCAGCTCGTGCCCTCCCTCTCGTAACAAAGTACACCGCACCCACCCTGGCATGCAATGATGCAACCTCGAGCATGATCGCTCTTCGGCTAACCTTTTTAAGCTTAAACTCTATCTCTTACAGACTATTATAAAACAAACGTACGGGAAACCCAATCAAGAGCCGCGTTAGCCCCCTTTCACCGAACTAGCAAGAGATAACCCCCCCCTGCTGCCATAACTCGAAGCTTATCATTGCAGTAACTTTTACGTTTCCATATGGAAAACAAAAACAACTCAAAAAATTAAAGAGAGAATACACGGCACATAAAAATATACATAGCTCAGAATAGTGCCCCGCGAATAATTAAAGAGACGATATACTGAATAATATGATTACAAGAAGCTTTCCTTTCCAAAATGTTTCTCATGAACGAATATCTGGACTTGAAGAGTGAACATAAAACACCCAAAGAAGACGAAGATAAAAAGATAAGGAGAGAATAGACCATCAGTGAGCAGTAAAAAAGTTATAAAGAGTAGACATCAGAGAGAAGCAGCTGGACCCCCCAAAAACTATGCACAATTTTAAGGTTATGATCATCACCAACATCATGTCCAGGCTTTACAGCTTAGGGTAATTAACAATAGTAGTAGTACTACTTCTTCGGTCATAAAATACTGATAATATCATATCACAAGGTAGCAGCTTGCTGGCCTGGTTTCCTTGTTTTTCTCTTTAGTTTACCGGCCCAGACAAAGAGCAGCCTTGACGTCTAATCTCCATGCAAAGCCACCAGTATCCATTCTCCACACATCACACGGCACCGTAATGATCGAACTCTTCTCCTTGCCACCAACCTCACTCGAGTTATACTTCTGGTATTGCACCCTAACCCTGCACGTGAAAGCCTGGTGACCTCCTAATGTTACCGTTACCGGTGCCTTCTCCTTTATCCCCAACCACACAAACACCTGATGATCTCCTCCCACCCCTTGGCCCACCATCTTCCTGTACGCCTCGTTTGTCCACGTAACTCTCCCATAACCGTCAGATATAAACCCCGGGCACGTGTCCTCCTCCAGATTAACCCTCTTCTCCTTATCAGTACGCCCTAGACCATCCACATCCACCCACGTGTCGGTCACGCATTCGAGGGTCACACATGACCCCACTATATTCATCACTCGTGGCTTCACAACTGTCCGATCTGCCGGCACACCAAAGCCCACCGACTGATTATGACCAACAGCGTGATCTTTCACATTGCCACCAAAACTAAGCCACGTAGGCGTACTCTCAACTTGCTTTGGCGTGAGGGAACACAAACCTACTTCAGACTTAGGTTCTTTCGCCGGGGAATCTTTCCGGCCAGGTGCTTCCGGCAAGAGAGGCAAAGTTACAAAAGAATTAACCACTACCTTATTCTCTTCCCCTGAAACCTTTTTCTTTCTATTACTACCGCCACCACTACTACACTTCTTGGTATTATTACCATTACTGGTATTGTTGTACTTTCTCTTTCCTCTTCCAGACCTAGGACTTGCATCGCTCATTTCTGGCGACGATCCACCAACTGAAACAAAAGCGGTTGATGACGGAGCCGTGGACGGTTTAGGCGCTATTGGCCTGAACCTTAACATTATCCGGTCCACCTTGGACATGTCGTACGCTTCTCCACCACCTGCATATCTTGCAATACAACACCCTCCTCTACCATCCATCTCTCTCTCTTGAACTCAAAACCCTCCTTATTTTCTCTCCCTCTCTTCCTCTATCTTTTAGTTTTTCCTAAACGAAGGCACTAAATCCAAGGTGGTGTAGTAGTGGCGTTTTATAGGGACTGTAGGGATGACACGCACTAAGGTGAGGACACGTGTGATTGCACTGTGTTTAACAGCGCAGGAAGGGGATTAGTTGGGGCTCACAACGTGGCATTTGCAGCGGTTTCCTGGGACCCACTAAAATGAAAAGATCTTTGGCATTGGGCCTACCTGAACAACCAATTAGATCACGAGAAGTGTTGAGTTCTAAGCTAAAACAGGGGCACGTATGTTTTTTGGCTTTTGTGCATGTGCAAGCTTCAGTTTTGGGGGCTTTATTATTCTTAATTTTTTTATTTTTTATTTTTGGAAAAAAGTATTTTCTTTTTCTGGTAGTTCGCGAAGGGGGACACGTGAACCAATGGAATTTGGATAGAACAATAGAGACAGGTTTCTATAAATAGTAGAGAGGATCTTACCACGTGGACGGCGGATGTTGATCAGGATCTTTTGGAGTTAGAGATTGACGTCAGCTTTGGGCTGTGTTTAGAGTGGGGGGGGCAGGGAGGCGATTCTTGTTCTTGTCCCTCTAATTGGTGAAATGGAAAATGACCGGTTCTCTCTCTTCAGCCTTCATGGTTTTTATTATGTTTTTTGCTTTACATTATCCCTGGGAGTATACTTTTTGGTGTTTATTTTTGCAGTTAAATGGTGACGTTATTTTATTTTTAAATTAATATTTTTTAAAAATTTTAGATTGTTTTGATATGTTATTATCAAAAATAAATAAATAAAATATTATTTTAATATAATATCAAATAAAAAATAATTTTTATGTAATTTCAAATAGTACCTTGATATTTATAAAAAAGCCCCGTGGCGCTTGAAGAAAGCGTATTTTGCAAACTTGCTACAGAAAACACTAAATCTGTCAAGGAAATCATCATTCCTTGAAACTTAAAATTATATTTATTATAGTAGTGTGATAATAAAATTATTATTAACTTATAAAACTTTTGAATTAGGAATTGATATTATCTTTTCAATATGATAAAATTGTTTTTTTCAAATTAATGCATATTAAATTTATTATCTTTTCAATATAATATAATTGTTTTTTTCAAATTAATGCATATTAATCTTTTATTTTTTTGCACCATGAAATTAGTCTTTTTAATTTTTTTTTAAAAAATTTACAACTGGGCTTTCTAAGTCATTTTACCTTGTTTCCTGGTTAATACAAAGGACACTAGGGGTATTTTTTATATTTGAATATTTATTAAATATAATTTAATATTTTAAAAAAATTAATAATGCATGCAATGCATGGGTTAATAGGTTGGTGCCCCCACCCCTTCGACCAACATGTTTAGAGTTGTCTAACCATCAAATATCATTTTTTATTATAGTATTTTTTCATTTTTTATTTTGAAAAAAAATCATAAAATTATATATTTTTTAAATTTCACTCCTTATAATTTATAATATTTTAAATTTGTTTTTTATTTTTTTATTGATATTTGTTTTGTCTGATATTATTTTTAAAATTATTTTTCATAATTTTATAATTTTTTATTTTTTTCCTATCAAATTTGATTTTAATCTTTTTAATTTTTTTTTTACTTTCATAAAAAATAAATCAATTTCAACTTGTTTTATTTTTTTAACTTCCAGATTTAATCATCATTCATTTGATTGTCATTTTTTGTTTGAGATTGGTTTTTAAATTAATTTTTGATTTTTTTTTTATTTTATTCTTTTTAATTCTTTTTATTCCTATTAGATTTGATACCTAATTTTTGTATTGCTATTTTTTCTGGGATAATTTTTAATTTTTTCATGATTTCATCCTCCATGACTTCACTTTTCTTATCAAATTTGATACTATTCTCTTGATTCCTGTTTTTTTATTTTGATTTTTTTAAAAATTTATATATTTTTAATTTTAATTACATGAGTTACGGATTTTAAAAATTATTCTAAATTTAAAAGATTTGTCCAAACTTGTTTGATTTTTTTTATTACCTAACTTTTTCTAGTTTTATCATTTACTATTTATTCAATTGAAAAACAGGCTCTCTCTCTCATATATATTTTGTGAACTCTATCACTAATGTTTTAAATAATATAAATTATCTCGAATCTTTTTATATATGTGTTTTGTTGAATTTTTTTAATTAATTTTTTTAGATTAATGTTTTTTCTCAATTCAATACATATTTGAAATATATTTAGTAATTTATAAAATTATATATTTTTATCACAATCTCACCCCCTCCAATTTTTTCAATCTTCCGAATTTAGTTTATCCCCGTGGCCTTATCAAATGGACACACAATGAGGTGCTAAACTAAATTTTTTTCATCCACGTGGCCCTATCAAATGTACCCACGTGCTACTGCCACAGGGACATTCAATCATTTCCGAACAAGTAAATAGAAGTAAAATTCTTTCATAGAGTTTTTTCTTAAGTTACTACTGTTCACATTAAGACGGCTCTGGCTTCCAAGACCTCACAACATCTTTGTTGTCTGACGGGTCAAGGTGACAGACCATTCTTTATTCAATAATCTCCGCATTGCAAATTTCTCGTGGCCCCTGGAAATATTACTGGAAGAATTGTAGCCGTCAAGATCGCGAGCCAACACTTGATCAAGAGCGTCCACCTATCGAACGTACATTAATTGACATCACCAAATCGTACGGTATAGATTTGTGAGAAGAAATGCAATGAGTGATTGCCACTTTGGGTGGCAGAGGCTGAACCAGTGTCTCTAAATCTGCCCCGGATTGTGTTATTGATATGGTTGGCTGGTCTACGTTTCGAGCTATGAAAGCTTCACTCTCATGGAATGATTGGGCTGTGAAATATGGAGCAGTGCATATCGCAGGTCAACATCAGCGCTCTCCCGACGGATGATCCATCCCCTCCTCCCCGCTTCATGTTCTATGATCATTGGCTCAATATTGTCGTATTATATTTAGATGTTTGTGAATGTTGTAGCATAATTATTACATCTGATCTCGAAGATGATCTGGTCAAGTAGTGGGGTTTTAAGTTCTGGAGCTCAGCTTCATCTGGAGCACATCAATTTGAAATAACATTATAAAATTTTAAAAAAATATTTAAAATTTTAATTTTTTATACATCAATTTGAAATAACATTATAAAATTTTTTAAAATTTTATTTTTTTATAAAAAATTAAAAATAATTCATATAAATATAAATTATACATGTTATGAATAATAAAATTTAAAAAATTTTATATTATATATAAAAAAATCAAAAATATTTTTATTTCATATTGAAAAAATATAATATTTTTTATGAATATTATATATACTAAATTGTTTTAAGTTTCACATTAAAAAAATTATTTTTAATAACAGCAATTTATAAATACAAAAAAATTAATAAAAATATATACATTAAAAAAAAAACAGACATACCTATCCTTTTCATCGGTTATTTTTGTGTTAATGTTCCTTGGTCAGGGCTCTCTAACTGAGAAACATGCACACATGAAATTCATGAACATGCTTCCACCACGTCAAACACTGACATCTGCACTTTGGAATGCCTTCTTTAAAACGACGTAGCAAGGTTGCGGAATGGTTTCGAAATTTCGATCATGATGTACAAATTCCATTGATAGGCGTAACTCTTCAAACTGATAATAAATTCACTTGTCCAATCAATCCAATGCACTCATTAATAATTTTACATTAATTTATAAAAATCAATAAAAATTATACATTTATGATGTTTCCTCAGCTGCCACAACAATTACGAATGCTGGTGAGGGCATGTTTCGGAGACTGAATCATATTATTTTTTATAATAATTCTAGTTTATTAATATATTAAAACAATATTTTTTATTATATTAAGTCAATAAAAAATAAAAAAAAAATTCAGGAAAAGCAATTAAACTCTGTTTTTTAAAATGTTTATATTTAAAAATATATTAAAATGGTATTTTTTATTTTAATATCATTATACGAAAACAATTGAAAAATATAATATAAAAGTAAAAGTAAAAAAATCATTAAAGAAAGCAATTAAATCACGGTACCAAATAATCTCGAGATTCATTGGAAAGTGTGTTTGGGTAAGACGCTTCGATAGATGCAACGATCCAAGTCTGAAAATTTATAAAAACCGTTGACCAGACTAGTGGGTTTTCCTGAAAGATTGCTGGTACGACCGCCAATTTTTTCTCATATATAAACCCTTTTAATTTTGTGAGGTTTTTATTATTGTTTTTGTTGAGCTGGATTATTGTTTGTGCTCAGTTTAATATAAAATAATTAGGTAAAAATTAAATAAATAAGAGTTTGTATTGGATTTTAGAATTAATTAATATAATTAAATAACATTACAATGCTCTCTTGCAAGGTCTCTAAGATCATCAAAATCTTATTGACTTGAGTGAGAGGTGTACTTGTGAGAGGTTATTATCATTGTCTGTATCTTGTTGTTGAGGCCCGAGGGAACCATGCATCGCTGAATTCGTATCGCAAAATCACCATTAGAAATTAAAAATAACGTGGATGACTTTACAAGCATTAATTTTATTTCCATGGTTATTTTGAAATGAAGGGTTCAGCTAATTTATTTATTTTTCAATAAAATCACCTCAATTTAAAATCTTAAACTAATTAAATGATTAATTTAGATAAATAATTGTAAATTAACAGAGAGAAATACGTCTTCTTTCCACTAATGGAGAGGCCTGTGTCGGATTTTTTTAATTTCCAACGAGAGCATGGTTCCATGATTACCTCATAGTCATTGAAAAATGGGATTTGATTGACTACTTCTCCTAGTGGCATCTTATTAAAGTGAAAGTGACTTCACAAGATTTCAGGCAGACAAGATCATCTCTATGTGTCTATTCTTTCAGAATTTCTGCCAATAGATTTAGGTAACCTTTTATAAAGGGCAAGCCATGGCCAAGGCTAGGAGAAATGCATGAGAGCCCTTCACCTTTTCTTTTATTCGCAAAGCAAAGAATCAAAGGGTATTAATTCAGGCCGCTAGTCTCCATGATGCGAACATAGTGTTTTCCACCGTTTGCAATATCCTTTCACAGCCCTCACTGTAAGTTGTATAATATCTAGGTTTCTTTTCACTCTTTCCCCCCTTCTTAAAAGAAACACTTTCTTTATATATATATATATATGCATGCAATTAAGTCAATGAAATAAAAATGAAGATATATTCCAACCAATATTAGGTCTATTGGTACAGGTATCACTTTAGCAATGTTGGCAACGAAAATATCTTGCATTGAGAATGATGGGGGCAAGTAGTTTTTTATCCCTACATTAACTCGCTTGAAAACATGAGCAACCTTTGACGTAGAGCTGTCTCTACCATACACATGGCATGCTAAGAGCAAGATCGAACTATTCGATGAATTTGGTCATGCATCAACTTTAGAGCTGGCTTATTAAATTGATTTTTTCCTAGAGGATTGGACGAAGTCGGGATCAACATTCAAGTTATTCTGTATCTGTGCAGATACAAATTAAAATGCTCCCTTTCATTTGCTGGTGAAGAATTTCAAAGCCCCATTCACTACACCACGCAATGACAATGAATTGTTGTTGTTTATTGTTTTCTTGCTTGATTGAAGAACAAAGCCAGGTCCATATACTGCGTGCATGACAAGCAATTCACAACGTATGGGAGCTCTCATTTTAGCCATGTTTTTCAAGATGGACATGTACATGTGGAGGATAATTGGTTCTTCTCTTCCTGCACTCGAAATATTGATTAAGAACCGTAAATCACGTAATAGCTTCTTTGAACAAGGCATCGCATCATCGATGTGATTTGCATTTGAACCATGACAAAAGCTTTGCATTGACATATTTGCCGAATGTGGCTGGTAACTTGATGCGGGAAGTGAAAGATTGCAGGTAATTAGCAAGTCAAGGTAGATGATCACCGTTGTTGCTGCTCGGTGATTGGTAAGTTAAAAGATGGTTAATAACTAATGCTGGATAAGTTAAGGTGGTTGGTATTTTATAAGTCAGGGCAGTTAGAAGTTATTATTTGTAAAAAAAAATTTATTATAGATAAGAGATTTTTATATATTTAAATAATTATTTTCATAATGAAAAAGGATGTAATATTATTTTAAAAAGATAAGCGGTAAAATGTACATGTGATATAGAGTGTACATTCGGGACTTTAAATTTGATAGATTTATGGGATATAAATAGTTAATGAGTTTTGTTATTTTAGAGAGGAGGAGTCGAAAAAATCATTTTATTTTTGTAAATTAATAAGGTATTTAAAATTATATTTTATTTAAAATAATATAATAATATGCATTAAATCAGTATAAAATATTAAAAACACCATGTAAAAACCCTAAAAAAATCCCCATAAACTTGCGTGAAGACCTGAAAAAATCTTGAAGAACATGTAGGGCTTAGCCTGTAGAGCTTAGTCCATGTTAGAAACGGAAGATGATTATTTAGGTGAAGCCATCAAGAGTAACAACAATCACTCCCTTCTTACAGTAGAAGTGATTAAGTGTTTAAAAAATATGGATTACATATTTAGGCAAAAGTTGCATTCTATCTATACGATAAAGACATCGATTATGTGACATGTCTGCCGATCCTTTATAAATTAAGAGAACAAAACACATAAAAACACACTTTAGTTTATTATTTTAATTTTTCTTTCCTATTTTTAGCTTCAAGGTTGGACCTCCCTCCCTTACGCGAGCATGTGCATCCAATGGAATTAGAACAAATCAAACACTCTTCGAATGTTTTCAACGCCAGGCCCCATTCTCATTGCTTTAAATAGTCTAATGTCCGCTTCGCTCGTAAACTAGTGGTGGCTTTGTGCCAGGTGTTGATGCCGGCCATGACTACACAGTAAACCTGCTAACCCTAACAAGTCTTGATGGATTAGGTTCACGCAACTTTCCCAATCCAAGAAAGGATTACAGAGAACTAGAACAGCGCTTTTAGGGCAAAAAAAGAGGAATTTAACTACCTTTGGAGTATCTTCTTATCTGTATGCCATCATGAGTAAGACTCACGTTAGATTGGACCCATTAATGCATCTCCCCTCGAGCAAACCCTAGCTAGCTTATAATAAATTTAAGGGAAAGAATCCAGTTCTGTATAGATGGGAAGGATGGGCGCTGTTTTTGCTTTCTTTTCTCTCGATAGTAGAAATTAGGGTGGCTATTAAAGAAGAAGAATGTGGAAGATTGGTATTTTTTATGTGCCAAAAAACAAGTCCTTCAGATATATGAGACCCCCATAATTAAACTTGTAGCAGTCATTGCAATCACTGGTTACGCATAGAATAAGGCACTACAGGAACACATGTCATCAAATAATTGCTTGGCTTATTTTATAACTTTTTTTCAAAATTACTATCTTCTATTTGACTTTAAAAGATTAGATTTGGTTACTTAAAAAAACAAAAACATTAGAAATAGAAAAATATCTTTATATAATACAAAAACATTAGAAATAGAAAAATATCTTGTCATGAATTTATTTATATAATAATTTTAAAATGAATTTTTATACTTTCAAAACATAAGGTATAAATATAACATGTCTAGATAGATATTATTTTTTATTTTTTGAAATACCATTGTAAAAAACTTATAATTCCAAAATTATTTAACTAGAAATGAAACTTATAATTCCAAAATTATTTAACTAGAGATGTAAAGATAAAAATAATAATTATTATAATTTTAAAACTCAAATTGAGATCAATTCAAGGCAAAACCCGGTTCAATGGATCGGCCCGGGTCACTAGTTGGGTTGCCCGAGCCCACATAAAAATAAAAGTGGTTATTATTATAATTTTAAAATTTGATTTTGGGGTCAACCCTAGACAAGGCTCAGGTCATAAGTGAGATTGACTATTGATTCATGTTAATATAAAAATAAAAGTTGTTGTTATTATAATTTTAAAATTCAAATAAAAAATTGACCGGGGTAAGGCCTGGATCACATGTTGTGAAGGTAAACTCGGGTTGATCCAAGTCAACATAAAATAAAAATGGTTATTATCATAGTTTTAAAACTTGATTTGAAACTTAACATGAAGCAAAACCTAGGTTGATACGAGTCAATATAAAAAAAATTATTATTATCATAGTTTTCAAACTCAACCTCATGATTAATCGAGACAAAGTCAGGGTCACGAATCGTAAAGGTTACTATAGGTTTATGTTTAAAGTCTGACTTGAAAATCAACCCAGGACAAGATTCAGGTCATGGATCAAAATAGTCAACTTGGTTGACCCAAAAAAATCAAAAGAATCTTGTTTTGACCATTAATTCTTTTTCAAAAAAATTAATGATTTTTTTACTAATGTTTTATCTTGACTTGACTTTGATTTTTAACCTAGTTAAATTAAGTTAATTTTTTATTTTTTATTTTTTAAATTTATATTAATTTATACCTGGATTCAATCTATCAAATCAATTATAGTTTTATAACTAAAATTATTATAATATTATTAATTAGTATAACTCAAATTCTTCACTTCTGGGAAAAGATGAGACCAGCCGAAGCCACAATTGCTACAGGCAAGCCCTAATACTTTTCAACAAGATTTCTTGCTAAAAGGAGGGATCGAACCTACCTCTTAGGATTATTCAGTTAGAGGTGGGGGGTTTGATAATAAAAGTGATTTGAATAAATAGGCAAAACATGGGCCGAATCAAGCAACTATGGTGCGACGCGTTTTTAAATAATCCAAGCCCAAACTACTTGCTATCAAGCACTACGTCAGGGGCCATTTCCATAATCATGTTTAAATAATATAAACCTTTTGCCTTCGAAATTTCTACTGATCTAAACATTCAAAACTTTCCTTTATTCCTAGTTATGTTTTTCTTTTCTTATACTTTATACTAAAAACTAAAAAAAAAAAAGAGTTAAAAAGAGTTGGTTCAACTGTTCCTGTAAATAGTCAATCAAATTAATTTATATTTTAATCATTTGATTATAAGCTTCTAGCTTAGTAGTTAATGTGTGGAAGTAATGTAGAATTGCGAGTTAAGATTCAGGGTTACTATATTTTTTCCTCAACTACCATAAAAAGAAGAAGTTAATATATTATTTGATTATTTTAAGCATTGTAGAACAAAGTGATGCCTTAACTTGGTTGAAACACATAGAATACCTATAAAATTGTGAGTGTGAGTCAAGTTAGGTATTTTATTTTATTTAAAACAAACACATATAACTTCTTATTTATATTTATTTTTTTAATTAGAAAAAAACAGGTAAAAAAGGAAAATAATATGTCCAAGCATGCACGCCTCCCTTAAGCTAACACATCTATCTCTTTAAGTTAAGCCCAGCCGAATGCAACCAAGTTTTTTTTTCTTATTCATTTTATTGTTTTGGATTTGTTTTAATTTTATTATTTAAATTAATATTTTTAATAAATTTTATTTTTTTAGTATTGAATTGATAATAAATAACTTTTATATTTATTATCATATAATAAAATATAAAATAAATAGGTCAAGTGGAGTCTATGATTCGAAACCTTAATTTAACAGGTTAATTAAATATTAATTAAAGAGTTGGAGTGTGATTTTTGGGTATTTTTTTTTTGTTTATCTTATTATTTAATGTAAGGATTTTAATGAATTTTATTATTTAGTATTAAATTAATAATAAATTAATTTTATTATTTTTTATGATATAATAAAATAAAACTTTATTATTTAGTGTTAGATTGATACTAAATTAATTTTAGTATTTTCTATGATATAATAAAATAAAAATTTAACATGATTTAGTGTAGTCCTTACTAAATATCAATTAAAAAGTTGGATAATTTTTTTTTAAAATTTAAACAGTTATACTGAAAGTAATAATAATGGCAGAAAGTTTTTAGGTATCTAAGTATATTTCTTTACGTCTCAAAAACTTTCGCGTGGATAAACTAGTAGAATTTCTATATTATTTTTTAGGGAATTGACGTTTTTTTCTAATCATCTTAGAAAATGCTAGTGTGTAAGAAGACAAAAAAAAAAGGTGCAAGTAAAGGGTGGAACTTAAGTTCAAACAGATGGGAAGGATTTTATTCAAGTTGCAGTAGTAGGGTAGAACACGAGGGCACACATCAATCCCAGGAAATTAAAAACAAGCGATGAAACTCATGACTCAGAGGCGGGATGATGATCCCATAGGGTGATGGATGACGATATTATCATAAGCATTCAGGGTAAGAAATTCATCCAGTGTAGGTGCTGTGCACTGCCTTGCGAAAATCTTGCAGGCCTCCTTGTACATTCCCCTCTTGAATTTCTCTTTCCCAACTTCCCTTTCAATCCTAGCCATTTCCTCTTCCACCACTTTCCCGAACAGATCATTGTTAACTTTCACTCCAACGCCATCTCCGTCAAGTTCTACTCCATATTTAAGCCATTGCCAGTTCTGAACTCTGCTGATTTCTGCAGTGGCAGCATCTTCCATGAGGTTGTAAAGAGGGACGGAGCCAGTTCCAGTTAGCCATGCTGCTAAGTACTGGATTCCTACACGGGTGTTTAGGCGGAGACCTTCCAATGAACGGGACCCTCTTGGCCTCTGTAAGAGGTCTTCCTCTGTTATGGTCGATGCATCTTCGCGCTTCATGGATTGGATTTGGTTTGGCGTGTTTCCCATGTTGTTTGAGAAGACTTCCATGCAAGCTGGGATAAGTCCAGGGTGGGCTGCCCATGTTCCATCATGTCCTGCTCGAACCTCTCTTAGCTTGTCCTTTCGCACGAGTTCTAGTGCTTCATTATTCGCCTCTGGATCGTCTCTGATTGGAATCTGAGCTGCCTGTTTGATATTTAAGAGATGAAACATGGATGTAAAAATTACCAATTTTTTTAAAATAAGATCATGCATGCTGATGATGCACAGAATAAAGTGCAACGTACCATGCCGCCCATCGCATGTACACCACGCCTATGGCATGTCCAGATGAGGAGATCAGAGTAGCTCTTCATGAAGTGCTGAGTCATGCCAACTTGAACCCTGTCTGGTAGCAGGCGATCTGGGTGAGCCTGGAATGTCTTGACATAGCTGAAGATGTAATCCCATCTTCCGCAGTTCAAGCCAACAGAGTGGTCCCTTAGTTCGTAGAGGATTTCATTCATTTGGAAAACAGCTGGAAGTGTTTCGATTAGGACAGTGGCCCTGATGCTTCCCCTTTCAATTCCTGCCATCTTCTCTGCTTTCTCAAACACACAGTTCCATATCTTAGCCTCCCTGCCAATAATGCAGATCATGTAACAATGTTCAGCTCAATGTGAAATCATGTTGAAATCATGTCATGGCCATTGGTAATACATATAGCATCGAACAATGTTCAGCTCAATGTGAAATCATGTCATGACCATTGGTAATGCATATAGCATCATCGATCGTTGTTCTAAAGGAACATTCCACAAGGGAACCTTCCAACGAGTGAAGACTATAATTGAGGTGGGAAGTCGAACCCGAAACAACCTGCTGAATTAATTGGTGTCTTTCTGTGAACTTCCAAAAATCTTTCAAATTATTCTCAAAATTAATTGCAGAAAAAACTTCAAAGTTAGGATTGCTTGACAATTTAGCTACTCTATTATCTCAGATGAAAGATTACCTTGAATTCTCCATCTTAGGGAGATAGAAGAAAGGCCCAAATCCTGCACCCTGAATCCGACGGAATGCTGCATGGTTGTGGTAAAAGTAAAGGCCAAAGTCCACAAGGCAACCAGTTGCAGGCTCTCCATCAATGAGAATGTGCGCCTCAGGTAGATGCCAACCCCGTGGGCGGACAAACAACTTCGCTGTCTGGTTATTCAGCTTATAAACCCTGTTCCTGACCTTGTCGTGAAAGGTAATAGTCCCATCAACAGCATCCTTCAGGTTAACTTGTCCTCTCATAAGGTTCTCCCAACTTGGTGACAGTGCATCTTCAAAGTCAGCCTACCAAAATTTACTAGATTTCAGTTTCTACACCTTGAAGAATTTGAAATCGCACAAGTTTGAAGGACATTAATCATATATTTTCTTTATATTATTTTGCTTCTTGGTGTCCTGATTTATCGCTAGCAACAATTTGCAGCTTGCGACTTTTACTTCTGTCTAATGCATTCAAAATGGACATATCTGCAAATTGCAGAAGTGAGTTTTCATTTCTGGCTGAAAATTCATATATTTCGGAGCTTCCTGGATATTCAATCATTCATGGATATTACGTTTTGAAACTAGTGGCTTTCCACGAATAAAGTAGAAGTACTGCCAAACTGACCATGAAAACTTTAGCTCCAGAATTGAGTGCATTGATGATCATTTTCCTCTCCACTGGACCTGTAATCTCCACCTTCCTATCAGCAACAGCTGGAGGGACAGGTACACATGTCCACTCCCCCTCCCTTATGTACCTTGTAGCTGGATCAAACCCTGGTAAAGCCCCCTCACTGTACCTCCTTTTGGCTTCCTTGCGACACTCCATTGCATACTTGATGCGGTTCCTAAACTCTCTCTGCAAATCAGCAACAAATTGCAAAGCATCCTTGGTAAGGATCACTGCAAACTCTCCGTCATATCTGCCTCTAATTTCAACTCCTTCAGGAGCATCATAGCCAAACTTCTTCATATTGGGCGGTGCATAGTGATTCTCATAAGTTGCAAGTCCCATTACTGATCTGACTGTTTTTTTAGCAATGCCACTCTTCTTTATTGTATGGTTTTTAACGTGTATGAGAGTGTTTCAAGGGTAAGCTAACGAGTAGAAAATATATAGAAGGAGAGTAGAGGCAAGTGGATAGGCACATGGAGCATTATCGTTATGGCTTTATGCGCGTAAGATTTGATTAAACGTGATGCAGGTTTTTGATAGAATGAAGGGATATGAGGATTGATTTTGGTGTTTGTGCCCGCCTCGGGAGGTGCAATTTGTAAGATTGATATGGTGGTGGAATGTATGGGTAATTGACACGTAGTGTGCCGATCAATAAATTTGATGGATAGTTTTAAAGTTGAGTAATAATTATTTTTTAAAATATTTTTTATTTAAAAATTTATTAAAATAATATATGTTTATTTAAAAAAAAATATTTTTCACAAGATTTAAAAATTAAAGTTTTTTTAATTTTTTTAAAATTTAAAAATAAACAAGCTCTTAATACAAGCAAACTAGTTGCTTGCTACAAGCTTTTGTACTATTTATTTTTATATTTAAAAAATATTTTATTATTATTTTATTTTAAATTAATATATTTTATATATTTTTAAAATATTTTAATAATAATAAACCCAGAGAACGAGTTCTCTTCCTCGCGTGGTCTTAAACCAAACATCCAATTGAAACAAGAAAAACTGAGCTGCTAGGCAACGTGACTTCTATATAAAGTATTGTTGTTTTTTTATTTTTTTCTTATGTATATGAATTCTGCATATTTTTTATAGATTGTGCGTGATCATGTTATATAATTTTAAAACTCACTTTCATAATGTATTTATTTAGAAGAATTTTTAAAAAAATTCTATTAGGATTAAGCTTTGAAACTAAAAGATTAAAAAATGATATAACCTTTCTTAATTACTAAACTAATTTCTTAGATGAAATTTTTATCACCACCATGAGTTTTAAATTGTAATTGTGTATATATGGTTAACTTGATTATTATATTAGGAAGTGTTTATGACTTTTTTGTTGGTATTTATAAATGATCGTCGAATGTAACCATACAACCTCTGA
Source organism: Populus euphratica (assembly GCF_000495115.2). Classification (NCBI taxonomy): domain Eukaryota; kingdom Viridiplantae; phylum Streptophyta; class Magnoliopsida; order Malpighiales; family Salicaceae; genus Populus; species Populus euphratica. The sequence goes on along the minus strand of NW_011499863.1, from coordinate 792,810 downwards.
TACATATACAAATCTAAAAGATTTGAAATATTCATAATTGTATAATTATTGTTTGAACCAATAAACAAGTGGTTCACATAATCTGGGTGAGATAGTACTCGATCATGAATTGTACCTTTAATTGTCCCATGGGATCTTAAAGAAAAAGTTTTTTTTTTTAGTTTTGAGGAACTTTGAACAAAAGTTTAAGCTGATATATAAAATTATGTTTAACTTTTTTATATATATAACTCGGATTGCTCAGGCTAGCTTATGCATATCATGACTAATCCCTGGACTTACTAAACATCTTACAAGCCCAATAGATAAGTAAAACAGTACGGAAATGATAGGCATGCACAGAGAAAATCAAACCCGAGTGCAGAGAAAAAGAACAAGTCCATTATCCCACTAAGCCATGAACTCAAGTGCAAATTATGTTTAACTTTTGTTTAAAGCAAATAAAGCAAAAAAATTAAATTAAACTATGAGTTTTATTTTATTCTTCAAGTAGCTCAAATTAATTGAATGACAAAAATAAAGTACTAGAAACATAAATATATAAAAGATGCTGATGAAAATATAGACACACACACACACGAGATGACATGTTCGCGCGTTGTTGTGGGCTTATAAAACAAATGTACTTAATAGTGTTATAATTGTGAATTAATGCTAGATAAGTAATAGAAACTAAAGGTATGATGAAGCAAATATTTCATAACGAAAAAATGCTAGATAAGTAATAGAAACTAAAGGTACGATGAAGCAAATATTTCATAACGAAAATAAAGGTCGTGTTGGTGATCAAAAACTTAGAGACTAAACAAAATGATTTGTAGCAATCCACAGTGTTTTGTGAGGAAAGATACAGTACTTTCGCTATATGATTTAGTGTTTTTGTTAATAAAAAGTAAAAAAAAATTACAAAATTAAATTCTCTACCAACTTAATATTAAAAAGGAAATCAACAAAGATAATTTTAGAATGATGAAAAACCCACGAGAAAAAACATTGTAACAATTGACAATATTTTATGAGGAAAACTATAGTACTTTCCATAATAAAATAAAATAAAAAACTATTTAACAAAATATTATATCAATCCACAGTGTTTTGTGAGAAAAACTACAACGTTTTTCTTATATGATTTAACTTTATTGCAATTATAATTCTTAACCAACTCAGCATTCAAAAAAAGAAATTGATAAAAATAATTTTGGAAAAAAATCATAAAAAAATCATTGGGAAAAACATTGCGACAATTAACCATGTTCTAAAGAAAAAAATTACAAAGCTAAATTTTTAATTAACTCAATTACAGAGATAATTTTAGAAAAAAAATAAAAAACACAAAAAAGAAAAAAAAATTATGTTAGAAACACTATAGCAATTCATAGTGTTTTGTGATAAAAGCTATAGTGCTTCCTCACATGATTTAATCTTATTTGTAATGACTTGTAATTGTAATTCTCATATAACTTAATATTAAAAAAATAAAATTGACAAAGATAATTTAAAAAAAAACCATATGGAGAGACACTGTAACAATCCACAATGTTTTATAAGAAAAGTTACAATGCTTTCCTTACATAATTAAACTTTATTAAAAATTTAAATTATAACCAACATAATATTTTTTAAAAAAATTGACGAAGATAATTTTGAAAAAACATATTACAAAAAATAAAAACACAAAAGAAATTAGAAAAAAACCATATGAGAAAAAACTGTATCAATCCATAGTGTTTTGTGAGGAAAAACTTATATTTACTTGTAATTGCAATTCTTAATCAGCTTAATATTTAAAAAATAAAATTAACAAAGGCAATTTTAGAAAAAAAACATAACAAAATAAAACTTATATTTACTTGTAATTGCAATTCTTAATCAGCTTAATATTTAAAAAATAAAATTAACAAAGGCAATTTTAGGAAAAAACATAACAAAATAAGAAAAAAAACCATGTGGAAAAAAACACTATAACAATCCACAATAATTTGTAAGGAAAGTTATAGTGCTTTCGTTACATATTATAACTGTAATTTTTAACCAGTTCAATATAAAAAATAAAATAAAAAAATAATTTTGAAGAAATGATGAAAAAAATCATGTTGAGAAACATTGTAATAATCAACAGTATTTTAAATAAAAAATTACAAAACTAAAATATTAAAAAAGAATAAAATTGATAAATATAATTTTGTAAAAAAAAAAAAACTATGTGAGAAAACACCACAAAAATCCAAAGTATTTTAAAGGAAAAAAATTACAAGTGAAATTTTTAACCAGCTCAATATTTAAAAAGTAAAATCAACAAAAATAATTTAAAAAAATAAATGGAAAAAAAAGAAAATAAAGGAAAGTTGAAATAAAAAAGAAAAATGATTTTGGAAAAATAGAGAAAAAAAAAGATAAAAAAAACATTATAGATTACTGTTATAATCCACAGTGATTTTGATGGGAAAATAGTAATGTTCTTGCACCATTTAGAGTATTATATAATAATAGTCATTCGTTAAAAAGATAAGAAAACGAGAGAGTTGGAATCGACTCCAATTTTCTTTAAAAAAAATAAAAAACCTAAGAGAAATTTATTAATCACCGTGCATTAAGAAACTTGTTACCGTAGAATAATATAGTAAAATAATCGTTTTGTTCTTTTAAAGAAATTTATTTAACTATTTATTGGAAGTAAAATGATTTTTTTTAAGATACATTTGTTATTATTATATTAATCAAATATAAGTTGGTTCTTAATATTTTAGATATACAGTAAAATAATTTAAATATTATTTAAAAAAATAAAAATGGGATCTTGAGGCTTTTTATTTTTTAAAAGTTTTTATTATAAAATGAAATGACTAAACTATTCTTGAGGAAAAATAACTTCTAACGGTTTTTTTTATATATATTTTTATTATGAAATTTTTTGTTATAATCAATTTGAATGAGTGATGATTTAATGTTTTTAATAAAAGACAAATTTTAATAAAAAATAAAAGTAAATAACACGCCAACAAATAAAAAACGACCACGCTCTTTAGATGGCATGTGCAGTGTCTCCTGACAATCAAGTACTGCTTTCTAGGATGATGTTAGAATCATGTCGTTTTTTTCTTCCTAGTGGTGAGAAGTCAAGGCACGATAGAGCAATAATCAAATTTTTATTGATAAATTTTTCTGTCCTTCTATTTTTCCCTCAACACTTTGGATTTCACGTTAACCCTTTCAATAAATAAATGTGTTTTGTCGTGCTGTATTTGTATTAATCTTGGTAATTATTTTTTTTATTGTTATTTAGTTTATTTTTATTTATTTTTAAGTTGATTTTTTTTAAAATTTTATTTGGCAATATTTTATTTTATTTGGTTTTTATATTCAATCTGATTCCATTTTTTTATATTATATTTTTTTTTTCAATTTCACCTCTCACATTTTATGTCATTTAGTTTTATATTCAATTTGTTCCCTTCTCTTTTGATTGTTAATTTTTTATCTTTTTTTATATTATTTGTTAATTTAGTCTCTCATTATTTTCTTTTATTTAGTTTTTATACCGGATTTGATCCTTTTTATTTTAATTATTATTTATTTTTTAATTTTGAATAATTAAAAATTTTAATTTGTGATTTTTTATGTTTGCTTTTGATAGGGTAATCTCAGTTTAATGACTTGGGTCATGAGTTTCAATGATCAACTTAATTTAACTTTGGTTTTCCGAGGTCCTTTTAAATTTTTATTTTTAATTTCATTATTTTATATCAGGTTACTAGATCTTGAGCTTCATGATTTTTTTTATATTTTTATGAGATTATCTTAATTTCATATCATGAATTGCAAGTTAGTCAAATTAATTAGGTTAACCTAGTTTTTTTTTTCAATCATTTTTTTTATATTTTTATGAGATTATCTTGATTTCATATCATGGGTTGCAAGTTAATCAAATTGCTTTTTTATAATTTAGTTTGCTTGAAAATTAATCTTCATTATTTTATTTAACTTTTTATGTGTATAGTTATTTTGGTCTTATAACTAGATTATAAATTTATTGTAATGACTCAAATTAATTTTTTATTTTTTATATCAAAATTATTATTTTTTTTTCCTTCAATATTTATTTTATTGATAATTAAACTTTATTTAATTTTTATTTTTTATGAGATTATCCCATTCTCATTTTATTTTAACTTTACTATCAAACATAATAGTTAAGAACAAACATAATAGTTAAGAACTTGTAAAAATATTTAAAGGATATTTTTTCTAATATTGATAAGAATTTTTTTATTTTTTATTAGTAATTAACATTTTTTTATGGTTGTTTATTTTTTTTAATACATGATTAAAGTAATCAAAATTATTAAGACTATTCAAATAAATAACTCGGATTTTAAACTTTTCTTGCTTCTTCATTCCCAGACTTTATTTTTACGTTAATAAAAATTTGACATGGCCAGCGGCTTTGCACGGGCCATCTATGTGGTCTTTCACTCTTTCTTTATATAATAAAACATTTCAATCCTGAGCGGAGACCAAAACCACCACCATCGCACGAAGACGCGTAAACGTGGTTTCCATCCTGTCCCCTCTTTTTTCATCTCTTTTCTTCGCTTCCGATCAAAGCGGCTTTGCTTTTGTGTCTCTCTCTGGTAAGATCTTTGATTACCTGCGTTCTTTCAAGAAGAGACACCGTCAAAACCAAAAATAGAAAAGAAAAATGACGATCTAAAGTTTCGATTTGTGATTTTTCCAACGAAACTCGTTCTTTTCAATTATTTTGTTAATTTGCTTGCAAATTGTTCAAATACTTGTTTGTTTGCTTAATAGATTTTGTATACCCAGGGTTTTGTTAAAAAAAATTGATTAGGGTTTGTGTTTGGATATCTGTGAAAGAAGTTGTTTTGTTTGTTTCCTTGTGATTTTTTATATTGAGAAGAGTTGTGTGTTGTGGTTGTTAATAATATGGCAGCAAGGCGGCTCGATGTGTCTTGGAGAAGGGGTGGTGGCGGTGGTTATTTTGATGAGTCGAGGCGGGGTGGTGATCGTGGTGTGGTACGGAAAAATGGGTATCATAGCTCAACAAGAGTGCGTAGTTTTTATTTTAAAAGAGGTGGGTTTAATTGTAGAGATGAAGAGTGACAATGCGGGGAATTATGGCAATTTAATGCCTTTGGTGATTCCCCGAGGTATGAGGAAGGTGAGATATCAGGGAATGAAGATGGGGTTCAGTTGCCTCTAGAGAAGAAGAGGAGGTTTTCTCCTATTGTATGGGACACAGAGGAGAAAGAAGCGAGGATTTCTCTGAAGAACATGGTTTTTGAAAGGATCAGTACTCAGGGTTTAAATGTTATTTCAGATGAGGATGCCATTAAAAGTTCTTTCAAAGGAGGATGAGAGCTTGTGGTAGATGAGGATCGTGTGGATGGAGGATCAGTTGATGGTATTGAATCTGAGTATCCAGCTCCTCAGTCTTCTTCATTGCCTCCAAAGAAAGATGGGAGTTATGGCCAAGAGCAAGACCAAGTAGAGGAGGAAGAGCTTCCTAATGCACAGAATATAGCCATGTCCCGGTGGGCATCTGATGATGATTCTCCAAGGGATACCACTTTGGTTGATGATGAAGGCATGTGTGGAGAAATTGTGTGCAGAACAAATTCCATTGAGAGAGAGGGGTGCCAGAGAGAAGTCTCAGATAGAGATAGATCTAGTTCACCTCTATCGGATGAAAGAGCTACAATTTCAGCTTTACTTCCGAGCATGAATTGCAAAATGATGCCATGGATGTTGATGATACAGGGGATAAAATGCCAGTGTTAATGATACGGAGCAAACTGATGGTTGGATTGATGAGCCCACAACTATTACCCAAAGGAGGATTAATATGGTAGAGGGTTGTAGAAGTGTGTTCAAGTATGAAAGACTCAATGAAATCAACGAAGGAACCTATGGTAAAGTGTACAAAGCCAGGGACAAGAAGACTGGAGAATTTGTGGCGTTGAAGAAAGTGAAGATGGATGTTGGAAGAGACAGGTACTTGGAAGAATGTGGTGTTCCTCTGACATCATTGAGGGAGATGAACATTCTTATGTCTTTTGATCACCCTTCAATTGTAAAAGTTAAAGAAGTTGTGACGGGGAACCTTGATAGTGTTTTCATGGTGATGGAATACATGGAACATGATCTCAAGGGGGTGACACAGGCAATGAAGCAGCCTTTCAGTACAAGTGAAGTCAAATGCTTAATGCTACAGCTTTTGGAAGGTGTCAAGTATCTTCACGATAATTGGGTGCTTCATAGGGATTTGAAAACATCAAACATTCTTCTCAACAACAAGGGAGAGTTGAAAGTATGCGACTTCTGGATGTCACGCCAATATAGTAGCCCATTGAAGCCACATACCTCTCTGGTGGTTACTTTGTGGTACAGGTAAGCTACATTTTACATGTTTAATTTATTTTGTGCTTTGAAATGATGTCTTTAATGTTCTGGATCAGGGTAACTATATGTTTTAAACTTATTCAGTGTTACTTTTACATTGCAGGGCACCTGAACTTCTTCTTGGAGCAAAGCAATATTCAATAGCAGTTGACATGTGGTCAGTGGGTTGCATAATGGCTGAAATGTTGACCAAGGAACCCCTATTCACAGGGAAAGGTGAAATTGATCATCTAAACAAAGTATTTTTCGACTTCTGCTCTGGTACTTTATCCATTTGATTTTTTTAAGATCTATTTTTGTAGTCTCCTCTTAATAAAAAAAGAAATGATTGCAGATCTTCAAAACTCTTGGAACACCAAATGAGACAATTTGGCCTGGGCTATCAAAATTGCCGGGGGCAAAAGCAAATTTTGTTAAGCAGCCATAAGTATCTGTTTTGTCTATCCTGTTTATTATTATTTTTTGTTTCCCTAAAATATCCAAAAACTATTAGCCCAGACATCTTATAGATACTGCTTTCTTTTCCAGGCATAATCAGTTACGAAAGAAGTTTCCTTTCACACCTTTCATAGGATCTCCAGTTCTCTCTGACTCGGGATTTGACTTGTTAAACAAACTCCTAACTTATGACCTAGAGAAGGTAATTGGAGTGCACATCATCCTCTGGGATTTAAAATATATTATTGTTACTGCCCCATGGTTTTAAAATATATTATTGTTATACTAATTGGTTTTGCTTATTGCTAATGCAGAGAATAACAGCAGATGATGCGGTTAATCATCCTTGGTTTCATAAGGTTCCTCTACCAAAATCAAAAGAATCCATGCCTACTTTTCCCCTTCAGTATGCAAAGAAAAGATAGCTGATCAGAGTGGATGACTCGAAGAAATATACAACTGAGAAAAATTTCTTGAACCTCTTGCCTTTTGTTCACTATTTCCCAGAATAGTGCTTCTTGTTTTGTAGCTTTTTCTCAACTTGTACTTTGACTCCTTAGGCATGATCGAAGAATAATGAAATGCCTAGGTTCCTGGAGGAGCAGTGAATGAAGGCAGTACTAGGTGTTATCTGGCATGTATTGGTGCATATCATGCTCTGGGATTTACAGCCTTCTTTATAATGATCCCCTACCCTCTTTGACCCACAAGGTCTTGAGTATTGACCTTTTTCCTTTGTCTTTGATTATTTTGTTCTCTTTGAATCAGCTTGAGTTTTGAATGAGTGCGTAAATATTCTCAACTCAGTTAAGTGATTAGATCTAATTTTTACATTTATTTTCATTTAATGTTAAACTGTTATTCACTCATTTTCTTGAATATTCACACTTTGTTTGCAAGAGATAACTGGTGTAAGAAAATGGATTGGGGCTCTGATCTGTCTGGCTGCCTGAAGGTACCTGACATCTACTATTAACTAATCTGGTATCTTTTGTTTTGATCTAAATTAAAATTTTCCCCAACATTCAGTTGATTCTACTGTCACGTTGACTCTTTTATAATCTCATAAAAGACAATAATATATTTGGTATGGTTGCTTTACATTTCATAGCCATCTCTCTGCTGATTAAATTCAACACAAGAAACCTTTTTATGTTTTTCCGTTTGGGTTTATCAATTCATTTTCTAGCTAGTATAAGAAAAAAAACAAGTAATGATATGCTGCTGTAGCATTTGGTTCTCATTTGATCGGACAAAAAAGATTTATCATGTAACTGGTGAATTTAGTGTACTTTTTGAAACATTAGGGATTCATATAATCCTTATTGAACAAATGGTGGTGCATAGACTTCTCAGTGCCTCACTGATGTTTTAGTAGTTGTGTTGGTTGTTATAGGTCTACAAGGTTTTTGTTTTTTACCAATGTCAACATCACAACATATGGGTAAAATGTTTCTTTTATTCGTGTTTTGCTTGTCTACTCGTTTTATTGATTTGATCCTTGTAAACTTCTGAGTTACCAGCCACCTTTTAATGATGCCTGCTATAGAATTTGCTACTACAGCTGCCATGTTTCTCAAGTTCTTTTCGTTAGATATTCGGCTGGTATGTGCTTTGAGTGTTACCCGGTTGCTCCTTTATTTTCACTCCATTAACATCTCCATCCTCTGCTTGTGAGCCTGTTCAATTTTAACTGGATGTATTTCTTGTTCCTAGATTCCTTTTCTTCACAAAAATACATGCAGGTACGGTGGAATCTTTCTAATTCCCTTGATTCTTCCTCTCACCTGTGCTTTTGCCATTGCCTATGTGTGTCCTACTTTCCACTTTCTACTTCATAAATTATTGGATTCTTGTTTTTCTCACAATTCTTCGGGCTCTGGATTTATAGCAGTGTGTGAATTCAGGTCATGATACTATTCAAGTAGATAGAAGATGTTTTCGTGAACAAAAGTGTTATTGCCTGCTGTTTGAGTAAGCAAGCAGCATGTTAGTGCCTTCCAAATTGAATAATTGTTTAGTTGGTGGTATTTTTCAGTTCAACTTGACCTCCCTCACTGCCAGGAATAATGGTCTGTCACGTCATGGCAAACAGCCGAAAAACACCAAAATTTGTTCGTACAGGTATATTTTCCTCGGAAAATATGGTTATTTTACTTTCATTTAACACGCAACTTGGGACACGATTTTGCTATTAACCAAACCAACATCTTCTAAATGTGCAATGCCATTTATCAACTATTACGCGAACTCTTGGTTCTTTGCCTGCGTAGCTAGTAAGTAGATGAGCAAGAACTCTCTGATCCTGAATGTTCACTGATGATGACACGTCCATTGAGGTCTATGGATAGACAAGAGGAGTCAAATCCAAGTCCCATATAAGTAAGGCATATGTATGGACAGAATATTTTAGTGGTATCTTGTTACGCACGCATAAATATTAATGATCTTTCGTTGTTAGCATATCATCAGTGATGTTTGGAGATCTGATTTAAAATGGAGTAACAAATTGAAGAGTTTAAGCCTGTGATCACTGTTCAGTAGCGATCAGGTTGCTGCCCTACTGCTCTAGAAATCTGGAATAAAAAAAAATCTAGTGATTTGAAAACCTTTTAAAAATAAAATTGGAACCAATTAATTCTATGGAAACCAAAACATGCAGGTGAAAAATAATTTTATGAAAATCAAGACGAAACATATAGCAAAAATTAATTTAAAAGACTCATTTATAAGACCAATTCAATTTATTTTTTAAAAATATGGACATGAACTTCATTTATTGACTTGACTTGTGAACTCTTTTGGGATTTTATTTTTTTATTACGATAATAAAAATACAATTTAAGGTGGTTTTTTTAAAAATTAAAATATAAAATTAAAAAAAGATTGATTGATTCAGGTTTGTAACTTAATTTAATTATTCAATTTTTTTATTACGATGATAAAAATACAATTTAAGGTGGTTTTTTTAAAAATTAAAATATAAAATTAAAAAAAGATTGATTGATTCAGGTTTGTAACTTAATCTAATTATTCAACTTGCTATCGAGTTTAATAAAAAAAAAAATTAATATTTATAACAAAACTTAAGGGTCATTGGTTTTTTTTTTTTAAATAGAGGATGTAATAGACGGTGCAAAAAATAAAATAAAAGATGTTAGTTGTGTGGACTTTTGTGTGGCTCAGCATGCCTAGAAAATAAAGAAGGATCTTTTATTTTTATTTTTATTTTTATTTTTGGAAGGGGGAAATGACATATCATCCAATAAGATTGGATAGAGGATGTGTCATTTGCCAAATCTTGACTTTTAGTGGAATTAGAAAATCATGGGTTTGTTTTATTAAGTCAAAACTTTTTTTTTCAATTCATTTTGGGTTAAAACACTTAAATAATACTCATTTGATACTTAAAAAAGTAACTTATCAAGCTAAAAAACCCCAGAAAGCCTTAGGGAACATCGCACGGGAATTCCCTGGAAAACATTATAAAGGAGATGATGGTTCTAAAAAGACTCATAGTTCGTTTTATATTTTATTTGTTTGAAAATATAATTATAGTTATTTTTTAATATATTTTTTATTTAAAAATATATTAAAATAATAATTTTTTTAATTTTTAAAAATTATTTTTAACATTGATATATTAAAATAATTTAAAAATATTAAAAAATATAAATATTTTCAAATGTTTTTAAAACACAAAAATGGTGGATTTATTTTTTTTATAATTATAAAACTGCCACCAGTTTAGGTTTTTTACTAGAGTAGTTTTCGTAAATTACTCAATAGCAACAATTTCCGTACACATTTGTATTTTTGTTCAATTCAAGATTAATAATATTCCTTTAGAACATCTTGCCCTTGATCATAATAAGATTTCCTGTGAATTTTCATTGTTTTCGGTTCAAAATTACATGGTTTAGTGCGGGGTTTGCACCACCAACAGTTGATGTTTCTTGCCTGTAAATTTGGACACTCATCAGCGAGGGGTTTGTTGCGATTGAATCGTCGATCTCTTTCAGCAATGCTTAAGAGGGAGGGCGGAACAAGAAAAAAAAAAAATGACATCAATAAATGAACATGGCGCCCCATTTGTCAGCTATAGCAAGCAACCTAATGTTAAAACAAGGCTGCCAACAGGGAGATGCATCTAACGCCATTACACAAACAACATATCAGAATCAAGAATGATAGAGCGTTACGGTCTTCCCCAGCACAAAAAGAACTAGTGAAATCTCCAAAAAGAAGATGGTGTTGATGAGTGTCCGATCAACTCTCCATCCAAAAACAGTAAACCCACCAGGATTGGACTGCAAATACATCACTGCAAAGGAAAAGCACGCGGAGGAAGAAATGATAAGAGCCATAAGAATTAAATAAATAATAGTTTTATTAGATTGATATTCATTTATCTGCTTTCGATGTTCCAGATCTTGATTATATGAATGCAAGTCAGGAACAGAACTTGTTTTCTTTAGCAGTTGCCAGAAATGTCCTGTTAGAAAAATGAATCTGTCCAAGCTATCTAAATACTAGCACAAGTATTACAATTGTTGTCCCTTGCCAAAGCCACCCACATCTGCACTTGATGTTTAACTGCAGAATTGGATGCGCTCCCTACTATTCCTGTTTACTATCAGTTCAAGTATGTTTCATAGGTATCATCCATGGGAGCTTTTCTGTGTTGTGAGGATAATATGCGCCAAATAATGACGTGGTTTAGAGACTGCTGCGGGGAAAAAAAACATGGTTGGACCAGGGAAAGTTCATGATGGCATTAGAGATTTGATAGGGAGTAGGAGAGCATGGCGTCAAAAAGGGATTTGCGCGCGTGATAAAATTAATTTCTATTAACTTTGATATGCCCAATTTGGCCTTGTTGGTGTTGAACCTATCTTACACTGTAAGAGATTCTTTGCTTGTAAATGCAATGAAGTCCTGTAGTTTGATGAGTCTACAAGTTGCATGCTGAAAGCTTAGGATGGGGGTCGATCTCCAAAAAATTGGGATTAGGACAGACTGATTAATAACTAATATGGAATGCATTTTCATTAGCAGCTACAATTACAAAGAGATGACAATTTTAGTGAAGAACACTGTTAGTGATTTAGATACATACCAAACGATTGTCTCTTGTGATATGAGGACATGTATGAAGCCAACTGGTTAGTGGTTGGCACTGGCACATAGTCAACTGCCTCCAAATCACTTTCTGAATAATTTATGTGTAACAAGTTGCTTGGATTGGCAGCCTCCGAGCTTCCACTGTTAGTGCCTATTTCCACTTGAGAAGTGTCATCATAGGCGCATGTAACAAAAGAATGCCATTTAGCAGCAACCGATCCAGTGCCTTGAGCTCTATGTGTGATTTTCGCAGCAGCTTGCAGGGAAATTATTAACCCAACAAGCTCAACTATGGACGAGATCTGCAAAACATAGCAAAATCACAATCTAAGAAAGAAACTCAAGTTTCTGCAGTAGGTGGAATGTAGAATTGAACAAGGTGTTCCTTACCAGATCTACTGTAAATCAAATAGGAAAAAGAAACGACAAATTGTTCTTCACTCACCACAAAATCACCACCGTTGACGAGATTGATAATTTCACTATGCCATGTAGTTTGAAATAAAGCCACAGCCTGGCTAGCTGTCACAACCAGGAGCTCAAGAACGAAAAATATTCGGAACCTATGGCTTATCTTGGACAGATAATGTGTTAGACGAATGTGTTCCTCAATGTACTGTGCAACATCCAAATCCCTTTCCAAAAGCTTCCCATAATTCTCAAAGTGAATCACTTGAAAATTGCATACTAAATTGAATAAAGTACAGCCTGATAAATATATAGTAATCGAATAGGTCCACGAGACAACCAAAGCTATCAGAATACCAACAGATTGTCCCCAAGAATGGTGTGGAGCATATATTACACGAACAGCCTCACGGATAGTCTTCAGGACGAGGAACGGTAGCAGCCATACAGCCAACAAGCGGAAGAAACCCTGAATATATAGTTCTTTCAAATCAATAGCTTGACATCTATAAATCAAATATATTTTTAAAAAGAAAATATTATACATGCAAATTTCAAAACACAAGCATTTTTCGAACGAAGGAAGAATTATCCACTCTTTCTCTCAAGTGCAAGATATAAATACAGATGATTAAAGAAAAGGCAGTTTCAAGCTCTGTCCATTAAACGGACAGCATGATATTTTATTGCATGATTCTGATCAATCTGAAATTGTAGGAGAAAAGTTACCTCTGTAATGGACTCCAGTATCTTATTATTATTCCACAGCACAATTCTTCAATACCGGTTATTGCTAATTTCTTGATTGGATTTCTTTTCAAAACAGTATCTCCATTTAATCAAACAATCCAAAAGGATATTAATAATAAATAAAACAATAAACAGAAGACGAGGGCAATACGAACAAAAGAACAAGCAGTTTTCAAATATTAATCTGAAATTATAGCAAAAGAGATTCCTCGGTAAATGGACTCGGGTATCTTATTGTCAATCCACAACACAGTATATTGTACTTAACAACTCAATTATTGCTAATTTCTTATTTGGATTTCTCTTTCAGAACATCATCTCCAAGCAATGGGCAAGGAAACAACTTCAAAGAGATATGTTATGAATGAATGAATGATTACAGGTAGAATGATAAACATCACATACTGATTTCTTGAATGTCAAAACCTAACCCCATTAAAATCACTCCATTTTGTACTGCGTCTAATGAGTCATGCCATGACTAGTAATAGCAAACATCAAGAACGAATCTTAAAAATCCTATCAAGCCAATCACAGAAAAATTAACAGAAAAGATCTTAGCTTTGATCACTAAAACAACTACAGCAAATTTAGAAAGAGTTAAATAAGGGGGGTTCCTTACATTGATCTTCTTGACATATTCATCACGATACTGTGCCATATGTCCATGAAACCGGTCCACAAATAGAAACTTCCTGATCCCATACTTCCTCAAGTTATGTGAAATACAAGCAAGAGAAATGGTAGCAACTAAAGACTGAAACACCAAGACCTGAATCTCAAAGCTACTAATTTGATACTTCTTACAGTTAGTACAGTAAGAAAAATACTTGATCATGACAGCAGGAAGAGCAATACCAAGAAGCAGAAAAGAAAGCCATGAGAGTATGAGGCTTAAAAAGGAATACTGACAAAAGCCAAAGACCCTTAAAAAGGTCTCTAAATGGTTTAAAGACTTGGAGAGATGGGCTTCATCTCCTTGGTCTTCATATATGAGAGGGATTTGTGTCGTAGAAGATGAGTTATCTGTTTGCGGGTAAGCAACTGCCATTTTTTAGCGAGTGAAAGTGAGGGTTCTCTTTTATGGGTTTTCAGTTTCGGACTCTAGACAGAGAGAACCTTAATAAATGTGTTAAAACTGTTAAAACTAAACTAGATTTCAGAGAGAGGGAGATGGGGGCCGTGGGTGTCTGAACCTGGACATGTGTGTTGTGCATCTCTATGTTGCTGGAGACTACTTTTACATGGTATGGTCAAGACTTTGAAAATTAAAAACGAGAGATTTTGGAGCCCTCTTTCGGTTGCTTTCGAAACAAGGACAATTTCCTTTTCTTTTATTCATTTAGAACCCAATTTATGTGTATTTTTTATTTCATTTTACAATAAATTAAATGTTGTATTTTAAAAAAAATATATTTTATGCTCATTAACATTTCAAGACCAGCAGTAAATTATTCAAGTTTGTTCTTGAAAATAATCAAATTTTAAAATTATGATCAATCTTGGTTTCAACTAACAATATTCTATTAAATCCATCTCGAATCGAGTTTGAATAATTTGGTACTTGCGGTAGCAATTATGAGGTTATATAATTTAATGATCTATCATGAACCCCTTTCTCTAGATTAAAAAAATAAATAAGAAACTTCATATTTAACAATTTACAATAATAACTAATCTCATTTTAATTTTATAATGAAAAACGAATTTTATTTATTTTTTAATTCAAAGGTCTTAGAGTTCTTGGGAAAGGATAGGAAAATCTTAATAACTCCCCATAATGAGGGAAATTGTCAGTCAAAGTTTGCTACGACTGTTAGGTTTGGTGTCTCTTTTCAATCAACTTCAAAAGAGAGCGAGCTCTTTCACATGGAATGGAAAGTGGGAACTCTGTGACCGTATGACCTTCGGCTAGCCATTATTTGATTGGACTAATACAAACAAAAGGTGGCAACAACATGCTTTTATTCTTTAGATGTCTTGATTTATTCTTCAAACTGCCAAGTTTTTTTTGTTAGGAAAGCCTTTAAAAAGAAACGTTTTCATTATGGGGTCCCAAGAAAAAGAGCTACCACCATAGAAGAGTTATGATTGAAGCCCCTCTTCTCCTGCAATTCTGTAACGGCTTTTAACTCTCAATGTTGCTGTACCACTGGTTTGATATGGCTCGGAGGTGTGGTGGCTTTTTGTTAAAAGGTAGAATAACTTTTAAGCATAAATCATTCCTCTGAAAGCTATATAAACATGCCTTTTACTTAAAAAAGCACAAACTACCTCTCATCCAAACACCCACTTACAGTCAAATCCTTTTATGTTAACAACTGGGAAATCATGTATCTGAGCACTGAGCAGTATCCATGTCTGATACATGTGCCTCCAGTGTAGAAGATATTATTAATCAGTATGAAAAACAATAAGTCCTCATGGGAACAGAACAGTTATTTTACCCTCATGGGCCTGAGTTGGTGTTTGGACAACATGATATTCAACAAAGGATCAGTAGCCTCTGCAGAATCTCTCTCTAGGCTATCAGGTAGAATTCTGATTCAAGACTAGCCAGTGACTATCGATCCATGCTTTGGTTGACGATAAGAACTTTGCCCTCAAGCGGTTTTTGTTTTAAGAAAATGGATCATAATTTAGACGAAGCACCAGAGAGAGCATGATTGACCAGCTCCCGCCTCAGGATCTTTCCTGCTGGAGATTTTGGAATGGCACTGATAAAAACTACTCGTCTTATTTTCTTGTATGGTGCAACCTGCAAGAAGAAATTATTAGTTTAGAGCAAGACATATTACGGAAGACTGAGCTATTATTACTTTGACTGTGATTGTTGGCTACCTGCTATTTTCAGTGCAAAAAAGTCTCTCAAAGGTTATAATTTTGTTACATTTGCTGGAAAATCACTTCCATCAGGTAACCTGATTAGAGATGGGGAAGAAATCAGGCATATGATCTGAATTCTAGAAGCAGGGTGCCCTATCTATCTCCAAAGGATTACTATATTATAAAGGGTGGTTGTTCTTTCACATGGTAAATACAAAACGATGTGCAATAATAAGAAACATTCCCACATGGCACGTGAGACCACCTAACCTATTTGTCGTTTTATACAATTCAAAGTTTTGTTTTTTCCATTTTGATCTCCAACTTTAATTTTACACGAGTGCATCCTTTTTTGACACAATTAAAGAACAATTGAATTGGATTTATTAATTAAGGATAAAATTGAAAGACAGATAACCAAAATGATAAAAACACCATAAATGGATGATGCTTTCAAAGTTATCACAACAAAATTTACTTTAGTCCTCAAACTTTATAAAATATGCATGTTCGATCCCTTATAGTTTTTCAATTCAATTTTTATATAAAAAATTTTTTATTTTTTATTTTTTAGTTCTTATTTTGAGAGAGAGAGAGAGAGAGAGAGAGAGGACATTGAATTCCGGTGATAGAAAAAAAAGAATCAATTTTTGCATACAAGTTTATTTTTCTTATTTTTTAGTTTTTAGTTTGAGAGAGAGACGCTAAATTCCAGTGATAGAGAAAAAGAATCAGTGTTGACACTGATTTTAATCACTAAAATATTCAATTTTGGTGTCAAAATATTTCATTTGAAGAAGAGAGTTCAATTTAGATGTTTTTCTTTTTCACTTTGAGATTGTTTTAAAAACCATATTTAAACTTTAGAGGAGTTTTTGTTTCGGGTTGATTTTAGGTTTATATTTTTTTGGTTTTGTTTTTAAAAGTTTTTTATGGGTTTTTTTCAAGGTGTTTAGGCTTATTTCTAGGTATTTTGGATTAAAATTAGATTAAAAATAAATTTTTAAATAAAAAAATATAAATCCTGTTTTTTCAAACACAATAATGGTGAAAATTTAGAATTTTTTTTGTCAAAAAATATTCAAGTGGACAACATGTCCTCCCTAATTTAATTAAAAAAATTATACCCTCACGTGGGCTTGCCTTCATAGATTTATGTGCTGGTCATTTTAAATGTGTTCGGTGATGGCTTGATCTATTTTTTTTTTTAATTTTGCTTTTAAAAAAATAGGTTTTTTAAATATATTTTTTAAATAATTTTTTAATTTGTATTGAAATTAATTCCCCTTTTCTCTAATTTTTATTTTTTGTATTTAGTTTTTTCTAAATAGTAGTTTTTTTAATACATTAAAACATTAAAAAAGTTAGTTAACATAAAATATTTTTCAGTTAAAAAAAAATTTGACCTGATTTTCAAGAAAGTATTTTTTTTTTATTTTGAGTAAAAAACATATTCAATAAGTTATGAAAAATTTAGAAATATCATGTTATTTGTTGATTATATTAAATTTAATCCTCAAACTATTGATTGCTATATATTTTTATTTTATTTTTTAAAATTTTATCTCTTAGAATTTAATATTTATATCAATTTGGTCTTTATTTTTTTAATTAAAATTTTTTATCTATAGAATTGGTTCTTATTCTTTTGATTAATATTTATTATATTTGAAATAATTATGAAATTATAATTATTTTTTAATTCATTATCTTTTAACTTTTTTATTTATCAGATTTGGTTTATATTATTTATTTTATTTGAGATAATTTATTAAATTATTTTTTAATTCTCATTCTCATTCAACATTTTAATTTCTAAGTTTATTTCTCAAACTTAATAAAAAAATAAAACATAAATAAATTATTTTTCAGTTTATTTTTCATGACATAATTAAATACTAAAAAATATTTTTAATTTATTTTTTATAACTCTGTCAAATATAAAAAAAATAATTAAAAAAAAAAAACCACCTTTAATTGTTTCTGTCATTTCATATGGTCATGATCCATTAGATTGCGTGGAGGTACCTGCATCTTAAATTAAGAGGTGCCAAATCATGGTTTCAATACATATCCGGAAGCTTACCTGTTTCGCAATTGAATCCATAATTTGATCCTCGGTAATATTGCTTCCTGGTTTCCTCACCACATAGGCCATGGGAATCTGCCCCGCCTCCTCATCAGGATAACTGCTCCAATGGCAGATAAAACTTTCTTATCAACTCAAACTATCGTATGCTTTCTAACTGTATCTCTCAAAGACATGCAGAAATCTGATTGCCCTATTGGACACTCATGGCTAAAGTACCAGAAGACAAAATTCACAATTTCCATGTATTGAGGGAAGCTCGTCTGAACCAAAACAATCTCTTTTGCTTCCCAGTAAATGGGCTAAGAGAACCTTGTTAAACCAACAAAAGCAATTTGAAAGTAGTACAGTGTGAGGAATATACAAGGATAGGATCGAATTTTAAGGAATGTGATCCAACGTGTTTCAAGAATGAGCTAGTGAATCAAAGAAAACTTCAGAAAAATGACAGCGAAATGGCGAGAAGTTTTCTGTCAGCAACAGGCGCACAAGTCGATGAAACAAAAGCAACGTCTAGCATGCAAAAGTATAATTATACCATGGCATTGCAGCGTGAGTAGCAGGTGGAACAGCTAGACAACTTACGGAATCACAGCAGCATCAGCAATTTCAGGATCGGACTGAAGTAACTTTTCCAACTCAGCTGGTGGCACCTGGAAATAATCAAATGCATGGTAAGACAACAACATTCCTGATAGTTCAAATTAGATTTACAATCCATATGTCCATTGCAGTAAAGACTCTGCCAATATGATCCAATCACCTGGTATGCCTTGTATTTTATCAATTCCTTTAGCCTATCAACAATGTACACGAACCCCTCTGAGTCAAAATAGCAAAGATCCCCAGTCTTCAACCATCCATCTGGAAGCAAGGTTTCAGCAGTTGCCTTCTCATCTCCTACATAGCCTACATAACGCCATTGTTCTGGTCATTGAAGAACAAGCTTGATTGATCTGAAACACATAATATTCGAGTGGATTGGTTTGATTATCAACATATAAGTCCCTGGGGAGAAGGTATCATGGAATTCGTGTGGCCAAAGAAAGTATCAAGGGAAAAAGGTGCCAAATTAATTTTTTACAACACGGACTCTTAAATTCGTAGACATGGCATTTTATTTGTCTACTTTCAGCTAACCAGTATATTTAGTAAATACCATGGTGCAGATATGAACTTGTAAGTTTCCAGCTTAGTATATAAAAAGAAGGGTGTGGGTTTTTTGCGGTAGCTAGCACTGTTCACATAGTCGTAAAACACCGTGGACCTCCTATGTGTTTTTCAGTAATTCATTTTAGTTCTTAAAGTTTAATTTTAGGCGATTAAATCCTCTTTAAAATCAATTACTTTAGATTTCTTAGTCAATGATATTATTGGAAGAAGATGAACTATAATGAAAAAAACACCAAACATAATGGCATGCCATAGATTTCAGGAAAAAACACATGAGTCCTCAAACTTTTATAATAATACAAATTATACAATTTAGATCTCTTTAAATTTTTTATCTAAAAATCAATGTTGATATAAAAATTTATTTGTGTTATTTTTTAGTCCTTAGATAAAAAAAAAGTTGTTACATTATAGTAATTAAAGAGAAAAGCATGTTGAAGTTATTTCCGATCACTAAAATAAATATTTTATATTCATGAGTTTCGGGAGATGAGAAATGCTTGATAGTAGTTTTTTAGTGCCTAAATATTTCCTAAAAAGATAGATCTAAGCTGAGAAATATATAAATTAAATTAATTTCAGGTTTTGAACCTTTTTTTGGGTGTTATAAGTTGATGAATTGATTTGTAGGTGTTTGGAGGGTGTTAGTAAAGATTTTCAGATTGAAATGGCTTAAAATTGAGTTTTTTTTATCAAATTAGAATTTTCAACGATCATAATAGTAGCTCAAAACTAGGTTTGTAGGTGATGTGTTGCTTGTATATTTTTTCTTTCTAAAAAAATATAAATAAGAATAAACAATAAGTCATTTAGTCTTTAAAAAAATAAAATAAAATAAATAACCTAGGGCACGGCTTTAAAGCTACCCATGGTGTTGGGTTTTTTTAGGTCTTTTTTAGAATATGTACGAGAGAGAAAAAAATTAATTAACTTGTTTCGGTCCATAACACCTAGGTTATTATTATTATTTTTATTGATTTGTTTTAATTTTTTTTTAATTTATGTTTGAATTAATATAGCTTATTTATGATTTTTTTTTGTTTATTTAACTTTTTTTAGATAGAGATTTTTATAAAATTATTTTGTCTGTATTTAATTTTCAAAGTTATTTTTTTAATTCATCTATATATATATATATTATTTTTGAAAATAAAAAATATTTATTACTGAATAATATTTTTAATATATGTAACCTTAAATAATATATATTTTTATTTTATTTAAACAATTTAATATGGGTGTCTATTTTTATTATTATTTAATTAAATAAAAAAATTAATTAATAAAATTTAAGTATTTGGTTAAATAAAAAAAATTAATTAATAAAATTTAAATAACACAACCAAATAAGTATCTTATTAAATATCTTGATTTATTTTTATTTTTTGATTTTTTTTAAATTTCTTTTAATTATTATTATTTTTAATTTAATCTTGTAAAATAATTTTAATATATTTAAAAAAAAATCATTTTAAGTCTATGATCACCTTTCGTGACAGTTGGCCCTCGCAACCAAAGCTCCCCTCTCTGGCCAAGACCCAAGGCCTCTCCAGTTTCGGGATCTACAATCTTGGCTTCCATATTTTCAGACAGGCGACCAACAGAAGCAAGCTGTCTCCTCTCTTCAGGTCCTATAGTCCTTGTTGCCCCTCCTACAGTCTCCGTCAACCCATATCCCTAAAAAATCAACACACAGTCATGATTACTCAACAACGTCCTCCTCAACATCCAATCACTCCAATAAACACGCAATCATTTTATGTAAAAAAAAAACCTTTTCGAGCATAGTAATTGTTACAGGACTGGCCAACTACTAATCCCACAAGGCATAAATTAAACTAATTCTATAGTCCTGCAGAGAAGCAGACATGCAATAACAGTGGCCAACACACCACCACCAACAACAGATCTTATCTATTGTGGTAGTACTTCAATAATTTTACTCAGAATTGATAAAAGTCTCGAAAAGGGATCACCTGTACTATTTCCACGTGTGGGAATTTCTCCTTCAATGCATCAGCAACCTCTTTCCCTAGCGGTGCGCCACCGCAACCAAGCGTTTTTAAGGAACTCAAATCATACTTTTTAGTCAATTCCGCTTTCACAAACGCCACGATAAGCGGTGGCGAAACCGCGATGTGAGTAATTCTATATTTTTCTACGCACTTCAGCATGTCTACGAAATCAAACCTCTCCATTACGACCAAAGTCTCCCCTATCGAAAACGCATTTATCGACTTAAAGAACCCAAAAACATGAAATAAAGGTAATATAAGCAGCGAAACAGGAGGTGGACCGGGTTGGTTCGGGTCGGGTACTGCCTTGTTATGATGAAAACCGGAGATTAAAGTGATCAAGTTCCGGTGAGTCAATGCCACGCCTTTGACTCGCCCTGTCGTGCCCGAGGAGTAAAGAATCGCAGCCACGTCGGACTGGCTCACTTCAACTTGGGGGTGGGTGGTTTGGGGTTTGGGGTGAGTCAAGGAAGATGAACTCGGGGGAGTCAATGAGGATGGTGCCTAGGGGGAGAGAAGGAAGCTTGTGGGCAGTTTGGGAGGTGGCAAAGGCGATCTTTGGCTTACAGAGTTGGATTTGGTGAGCCAACTCGGAGTCGGAACTGCGTGGATTGGCTGGAGAGATGGTGACACCGAGGTAAAGAAGAGAGAAATAAAGAATGGGGACGTGGAGAGAAGGTGGGCAGAGGATAAAAGCAACGTCATTATTGTTTAAAGAGTAGTGGTTCCTGAGAGATGATGAAAGACAGTAAATCTGGTCGATGGCTTGAGAGTAGGTCAGAGACTGGGCAGTGGAGGGTATAGTGAGGTAGGTGGTGGTGGTGGTGGGGATGGTGGAGGAGTGGAGGAGGGAAAGGACGAATTGGGTGATAGAGAGAGGTTGATGTGGTGGTGGAAAAGGAGTGGGTGGTCTGAGACTGTGAAAGGTTTTGGTTTGTTGGCAGAAACCACTTCTTGGGTCAATTGCCATTTTTTTTTGGATACGGAAGAGCTGCTAGGGAAGATGGAGAGGAAGAGCTTCTCTGTGCTTGTGTTCCTGTCTGTATGGAGTCGGTCGGGAGGAAAGACAGGTGTCTGGAGATGGTCAAAATACTGTTACAGATTTATTGATCCTATGGAAAGCCATTAATTAATCAGTATTAATATTAATAATTAATTTGGTTTGAGACTTGAATCTTTGTGATTAAAGAATAAGTCTGTTAATCCTCTCATGAATGAGTGATTTTAAAAATTCAACAAAAAAAAAAAACTTGATCTGTTTATAAAAAAAAAAAATGGATTGCAGAATATTTCATGAAATATTGAAACAAAAACACATAATAAATAAAACTTTCATTTTCAGCATGGACACCGAACAACGGTTAAAATAGGAAGTGCGGGCATCACTAGATTTTTTTATCATTTAATACACACACCTCGTTCCAAAGAGAGAAGTGCATGACTTAAATGTTTATTGCATGTTATTATGTTGTCGTATTAAGAGCTTATTTATTTATTATTATTTTTTCAAGTTTATTTAGTATTTTACAGATTATATGTTATGCTATGTTGCGTGGCTTGCATTAGAAAACAAATTGATGGAAAAAAAATTTGTCACGACTCTTATTAAAATTACATTATGTTGAGATTGTCCTAACATAATCTAATCAATTTGATAAATTTAAAAACAATTTAAATAATTAATAAAAAATATAGTTTAATTTAAAAAATTAAGATAAACTTTCTTTAACATTGAGTTGTTGATAACTTCATAGAAAGAGAATCAAAATATTTTTAAAAAATAAATTAAAAATCAAATAAATATTAAATAAAAAAAAGAAAAAAAGAAAAAATATCATCTCTTCCATTATTAATATAAATGATAAAGAAGGTGAGTTGAAAACTTTTTTAGATATATTAGATAATTTGTAAGTTGATATTTATTGAAAACTATAATTGCTTATGAAGATTTTTTTTTATAAAAATAAAATATGTTAAAACCAGTTTAATTTATGAATTAATTAAGAGTAAATTTTTTTGCCAATCTTAAAGATGATTTCTCGTATTGGTCTAGTGTATTTTAAGAAATTTAATATTTTTTTAAAAATAAGTCATATGTTTTGAATTCATAATGTCAAAGAAAAAAAAAATCTCCTTAATCATCCCACCAAGTTCTTGGTATTGGCTATTCTTAAAAATTAAATTCCTTGATCTCCTTTTTATTGTGTTTAACATTATAATAATATTTATTTTTAATAATATTTTTGAAAATATATTAAAATAATATATATTTTTTATTTTAAAAAAATTATTTTTTTATATCAGCACATTAAAATAATTTAAAAATACTAAAAAAATTAATTTAAAATAAAAAATACAAAACCATTTTCCAGTAAAAAAAAAAAACAAGGGGGTTTAATAACTAAAACAAATGAGTTGTGTGTTTTTTTTATTATTATTATTATGTAAAAGTAATGAGGTGTTGAGTTTGCGTTATTGGTAACCTCATTTTTTCTTTTTCTTTTTCCTTTTTTTTCTTTTTTTCTTTTCTCTCTTTTGCTTCGTTATTTTGCCGGCCCATTTGGTTTTCTTTCTTCTCTGCCTACTTCATTTGGTCCCTTAGTTTTAATGTTTAGTTATCTTTAGTTTCATTGTTATGAAATTATATGAATTTTGCTTAAAAAATAATAGAATAGTCTTCTAGTAAATAAAAAAATAGTTACTTTCTCCCAATTTAAATAAAAATAATCTTTTTTTACAAAAAAAAATGGATGAAATAATAATAATAATAATAATAATAACGGAACAAAAGTTAACTAAACATAAAAATTGAGGGACTAAATGCATTCTGAGTAGGAAAAAAAAAGAAAAAAAATGTTCAGATTATAAATAATAAAAAAAAGAGTTGATGTGAGATGCGCATGTGCTATCGTGCGCATCTGTGTACCTCATCACATTATGCTGGTTTGGGAATTATTCTTTCAACTAGCTTGGAAGGAAGAAAAATCCACTGTGCTGGTGTTGAAAAACCTCAAAACGTGAAAGCAAGATGGAGACAATGGAAAGTGGGGAGAAAATTCTATTCCCACCCAAAATATAAAAGCAAGGGTATCTAAAAGCATTTCAATCTCTTCTCTTTTTCTTTTTTAATATTACTTAGGCTTTGTGTTTGTGCGGCCACCAGCGAGGTTAGTAGTGCAAACAAACACACATTTAGGTATTTTTTCAGTAAGGAAAATTTGAGTTTCATTAATTTTATTTTATTTGTTTATTATAGAATAAGATAGTACTCGTAATTATTAAAAAAAAACTAAAAATCATCAGCCAATCATTATAGCTCTAGACAATTTATCGGAGGTTGTGATGTTAAAATTACTATTTTACCCTTGTTACAAAATCATTGAACTTGTTTTGGGGATTAATGTGGTCTTTCACCTAGTTTCATTTGTTATTACTGGATTAATCAAGGATAAATAATTCTTGTTTTTTTTTTTTTTTACTTTTGATTAGAACGGTAAAATAACTTAATAACCTTTAATAGCAAAATTCATTGTTTATAGCTAATCTTTCTTTAGATAATTATGTATGTTGTGAAAAAACAACACACAATTCTTGTTTCTCGCATACAATTCAAGCTCTTGACCAAAGTTTTTGTTCCTCGTAGTTTCATGAGCCATGTGTAACTAGCTTAGCACACTAATAAATTATTTGTTTTAAATTGTTAATTGTTGGTTAATTAAAATCTATCAACATAATAATTATAATATATTTTTAAGTGTTTTAACTGTGTATAAGTTTTTATTTGAATCTTATATTTTAAAATACTTGAATTATATATGAAATAAAATTTTCTTATAATCTTATAATTTTACACTTTGAATTTATATTGTATTTTTCATGCTGTATCAAAAATAAATTGTTAATAATCTTGCACAGGATATCACTTTTCTAACACCTTCACATTCCACCTAATCTATACTTTATAGATTTTAATATGTTTTTTTTGGGTTAGATCCTTTCTGATGTTAACAATTAAATTCTTAATATTACATAGAATTGATATCACGTATTAGATTACAAGTCAAAAAAATTTATATGTGGTCAAATCCATCTCGATCCAAAATATATATTTTATATTTATATTTAATAGATTATGGATTAAATATTTTTATTTTATTTAAAAAAATTTCAACTTCAAAGTTCTTGTTGATGACTTTTTATTAGATTTATTTAGCATAATAAAAAAAGTATCTTGTCTTTTTATTGGAAAGGATAAGAGAAATAATAAATTTTTAATGGTGGTGCAATATATAAAAATTTAATCGTTGTATTGTGGCACCTAAAGTACATGCTGTAGATTTGCTTCCAAATAAAAATTTCATTAGAATCGTTGTATTGTGGCACCTAAAGTACATTTGCTTCCAAATAAAAATTTCATTACTAATATAAACCCAACTCATTAATACCCGTAATATCCATAAATAAATTAGCCCAACCTCATATATCGAACCCGCTCAGGTCTAAAAAACTAAATAGGTCATGTTTCTCATTTGTAAAATATCAAAAGTTAGGTTGAGTAGAATTATAGACTTAAACTTGATTCAACTATATTCACAAACACCTGTAGTTTTAGCTAAATAAATTATAAGATAAACTAAAATGTCGAGAATAATCATTGTAACACTTTTTTTTCATCTTTTTTTTAATTGTGTCCTTTTATGCCTAAAATGAGGTATAATTTGTTAAAATTTGTTAGGTTTGGGTCAAATTAAAAACTAATGATCAAAGTATTAAATACAAAGAAATTTCATTACCAATCTGTTTTTTTATTCAAAATTCATTTTTATACTCTTGCTTTCTCTTTTAACCTCTATTGTCTGTATAATTTTTAAAAATTCAATTTTGTTCTAAAAATTTATTTTTTAGATTTTAAGCTTGATAGAAAAATGAGAAAATCATCATGTTTTGATAATGAGAGAGAAAAACATAAGTTGTCATCTATTCTAGGCACTAAAAAAATTGATTTTTGTGTCAACAAATTTTATCTAACAAGAAGAGTTTGATGATAGTTGTTTTGAATCTCAATATTTTTTGAAAAAACAAAATGGAGTCGAGAAAGAAAATTTTACATGAATTGATTTTGAGTTGTTGGGCCTTCGTGGTTTTTTAATTTGATAAATTAGTTTTTTTTTTTTGTGTTGTGAGAGTATTATTTGGGTGTTTTTAAGGAAAAAATAAATTAAAAAAAAAAAAGAATTGACCCAACAAAACAAACTCAAGAATTTTCAGCGATCACTAATTGTCAGAATTTAGATAATAATAAATGAAATATTAACTATTTTATTTTTAAAAAAATTAAAAGCAGATAATAAATCAACCACATTAAAAAAAAATCTAGATATATGGACATAGGTTAAAGGCTCACATACATAGGTTTTTTTTTAAAATTCTAAGCATGCTGAGCCACCTAACCTCGTACTCCTAGCTTTTTTTTTCATTATTTTTTTTTAATTGCACCATTTAATTTATTTTTAGAAAAAATGCTTTATTTTTTTATCATATATTTAGCTAAAAATATATCTTTTTTTTATTAAATTTAATAAAATTCATGATCAAGATAAATATTGAATGCATTAAGTCACAAAACTAGAGTCAATCCTATATATATATATATATATATATATATATATTATTTAATTTTTTTCTTGATTTTCATAAATTAATTCATTCCAATTTGGTTTTTAAAGAGTTTTCCTTCATGGTTAAGTTTCCATTGAATTAATTGGTTCGATTTTACTTTTAAAAGGTTTTCAAATCACTAATTTAACATGTTAATCAAGGATTTTTTTTAATTCATGTTTTCAGTGCGGGGTAGTAACCCGGCCGCTACAAAACTGTGAAAATTTTTGATATTTTTTTGATATTTTAAATTGCTATTACAGTCTCAAACCGCCTTTCAACTCTTCAATTTGTTGCTCCATTTTAAAACAGATCATCAAACATCACGGCTGATGTGCTAACAATGGAAGATCATCACAATTTAAGCGTGCGTAACAAGACACCACTAAAATATTCGGTCCATACATATGCCTTATTTACATGGTACTTGGATCTGACTCCTCTCGTCCATCCATGGAGCTCAATGGGCGTTTGTCATCGTCATCGAACACTCAATTTGACTCATTCAACGAGAGCAGAGCGGATGATGATTATGGGTATCCTTGATCGGAACCGGTACACATAAAACCCGTTCCGACGGGATCCATTGCCACTCCTGCTAACAAGCAATTAACAAGAAATCCGTTAGCAAATGGATGCAATGGTTTGAAGACAATTATAGAAAACTAAGGGACTGGTTTGGAAGGTAAGGAAAGTAAAGGGGTGCTAAAGTCTAAAGCAGAAAGTCAGGTACCCAAAATACAAAGACAAAATAAGAATTAGGGGCTTAGGGTTTTGTATCCTCTCCCTCTCTCCCTCTCCCTCTCCCTGTTTGTATTGGCAAAGCGAAACTGAATACCGTAAAACAATGCCGCGAACTACGACATTAGAGTGTCCTGGTTGCCCTCCACTTCGAGCTCTAACTTTTGACTCACTTGGTCTCATCAAAGGTAATACACAATCAATTTCTCTTTAAATAATTCATTGAAGTAAATAACTGGTTTCGATTCTTATTGTTTTGATATTTGATATCTGATTATAGTGATTGAGTCTCGTGGTGAAAGAGGAATACCTCAGGTTGTTGAAAGATGGGGTGATCCTGATTCCTCCAAATGCGTGCTTGCTGCTTCCATTGATGACCGTAAAAAAGACCCTGTATGTGTTGCTCTTTTTCTTCATATTTTGAGCTGAAACTTGTAAATATATGCCATTTCCTATGTTTTGATTCCTGGTTTTTTCTTTTTAGTTTAGTTAATGTGTCACAACCATGCTAGCAATACATGGCGGTGGACGTACTGATGCTTTATGCACTTATTAAATGTAGTGGTTATTGTCTTACCAGGGTGTAATTATTTTCCTTGCAGTTATTGGCTGTTGCAAGGAAAAATGGAGAGGTGAGTTAAATTTATTAGTTCTGAATGTAGAAGAAGGAATGCAGTTTTGTTTTGGTTCTTAATAGTAGTTCTAGTGTCACTTGAGCTTTGCTTAGTTATTGTTGTGGATAATGTACAGGTTGAAGTACTCAACCCTCTTAACGGGGATATTCGTGTTGTGTTTTCTAATGTTGTCGAGGATGGTGTTCAACCTGAAGATGATGCTATTGCTGGTTTGCATCTATTCAAGAGAAAGAGATCAACTGGGTACTCTCCACTGTTTCTTTTTCAGAGTAACTATTTGAAGTTTATGGGCACTGGTATGTACAACTACTAGCAGTCACTGATATTGGTTGTGTTGATTCTGTGTAGATCATGTGCTTTGCTTACATGTACAACCAAGGGAAATGCAAGCATGAGGTCCATTGGAGTTGATAAATCGATGGCTGATGTGGCCAATATCAGTGTAACAAAGACGTGGAAAGTTTGTGGTTCTGGCAATGTCTTATGTTCTAAAGTGGATGGAAGTGAAAATTATGCTGTGTTTGGAGGGTGAGTATCTCCATCTGTGACTGCACAAAATAAGATTCAGACTTGAAGTTTATGTTCATTAGTGGCATGATGGCTTTTTTGTTTTCTGATTCAGGAAAGGTGTTGAAGTTAATCTATGGGACCTTGAGAGTTCTACTAAGATTTGGACTGCAAAACCCGTGAGCCATTTTTCTAGTTAAATAATCTAATCAAGAGAGAAAAAACTTATTCATTTTCAAGCATTTTTGTAACTGCCCTCATGTCAATTTCAAAATTATTGCTTTGTGCAGCCTCCTAAAAATAGCCTTGGAATATTCACCCCAACTTGGTTTACATGCACAACATTCCTGAGCAATGATGATCACCGTAAATTTGCAGCTGGCACCAATATTCATCAGGTAATCTTTCCATAGCAAATACTCCCTTGGAAAAATATTAGAGTAAGGGTGCCATCCACAAAGTCACAATGCAAGCTAAGTAGATTCTCCCTAACAATGTGTCTACTGAAACATTCCTACCCATTCTCTCCTGTTTTTGCAACTTTGCATGGTTATGGGGAGCCAGTGACAGTTTTTTTGCAACTTTGCATGGTTATGGGGAGCCAGTGGCAGTTTTTTTTGTTTTGGGTTATATATACACACATATATATATATATATAACTGCAAAAAATGGTGATATAGTTAGCAATGTAGGGATTTAGAGATAACGTTTTGTGAATTTGACAGTTTATATTTTTGCTAGAATCATATCATGTTTGGAATTGTTATTGTGAATAATTAGAGTCATTCACTAACAGCTGAAGAGTTTTCCAGACAACCTCAATCTTATATAACTTGATATTTGTGGTTTACTTAACAGGTCCGTTTATATGATATCTCTGCTCAGCGCAGACCTGTCCTGTCATTTGATTTCAGAGAGACTGCTATTAAGGCAGTCACTGAAGATCAAGATGGCCATACGATTTATATAGGAAATGGGTCTGGTGACCTTGCTTCCTTCGACATGCGAACAGGTACATGCATCTATTTTTACTAAAACAAGCAATCGTATTTTCCAAACTTTAATGCATATCTATTTTGTTCTGCATTCTGCACTTTTGATTGTAATCGTATTTTCCAAACTTTAATGCATATCTATTTTGTTTGGAAACATCAAAAAATCACCTTGAGTAGATACTGCCTCATTTGTGATTATCCAATAGTTTCTTGTGAAAGAATGCCTTTACAATGGTTGTTACCATGGAAACATAAGGACAGATGCTCGTGCTTAAATCTATGGTGGATGATTTTATATACATTTGTTTTTTTGCAAAAATGAGGAACCTGTGATTGATTCCAGTTTGTGTTTTTGTTAGTATGGTTCTTTTATGTACATTATTCTTTGTATAATTTGAAAGTATCCATGGAATTCTTTCTTAGACAAGCTGGTCAACACCATCAAATGGCTCCCAGTTTTGAATTATAATCAAAGCAAGCATAGGCTCAAACCATCTCATGAGTTTTATGCCACACTATTTCGGGCATAGGACTCTTCAAGAGCCCAGCTAATCTCAAGGAACATGCAGGCCCTCCATCCTGCATGCAGCGATGAACTAATTAGGCAGTTTCAATTCATTATTTTAATATGCTCGGTTGTCTTGTCATGACTGGAATCTGCTAATTAGATCCTCATCTTTTATGTTTTGATATATCTGTATACAGTTGTTTTGGTAACTATTTCATGGTTGTGGATTGGGCTATATTTTGTTGCTCCTGTCCTGGATTAAGTTTATGTTCTGAATGTTTCTTCTTCCCTATAAATCTGATAGCATTGGATATATCATTTTCTTTCAGGGCAATTATTAGGATGCTTTATAGGGAAGTGTTCTGGAAGTATTAGATCCATGGCTAGGCATCCAGAGCTCCCTGTGATAGCATCATGTGGTGAGTATATTGAAAATTTTCTTTGTTTTATCCTTCTTACAGACAATTTGACTCGGTGCTCTGTGCCTTTAGATGTGCAGCTTCCTTTTTTTGGTGCCAAAATTTTTCTCCACTTAAATCATTTTCTTTTCTTAGGTTTGGATAGCTATTTGAGGTTGTGGGATATAAAGACTCGTCAACTTCTTTCTGCGGTATTTTCTCGGGCTTAAAATTCTATCAAGTTTTATCTAATTTACCTGCTTTACACTTCTTTATTGTTTTTTACTCTTTTCCTTTCAGAATGATATTATATTAAACTTAATGTCTGGTTTGGATTTCTTTTTATCCCAGTTAGTTCCTTCGTAATGGTAAAACTATTTGAGTTAGAAATATTCCAATTTATTTAGGATAAGAACATCACGTATGGCTTAATTTGTTATGGGTACTTGATTTATATGACTTGCTTTTACTTGACAATTTTTATATATTCCAATCATTTAATCAAACCATGTTAATATGATGCAGGTTTTCCTGAAGCAGCACCTCGCAAATGTTGTTTTTGATTCCAATTTTGTTGACAAAGGTTGGTGTTCCCTTTCTTCGCACGGGCTTGGATAGTAGAGTTATATCTTGAATATTACTAATCTGGACTTCCGTAAAACTTGGGTGATTGTGCGTAAACAAGTCTAGATGGACTGTTTACCCAATTGCATAACCATGATAATGAATAAATTATGGATGAGTGCAAAACTTCAAAGAAAAGAGCTATATTGCATGTTTGATTTGCTTCAATTTAATGATTTCCGATGATTGGTGTTGCTCAATGAAGGGAATATTTTGCCAAAGCTTTCTTGAGAATGTCATTAAGATTGCCCTTAAGATTGAAATTTTATTGAATATTTTGCCAAAGCTTTCTTGAGAATGCCATTAAGATTGAAATTTTATATATCATTAGAAAAGTTAGTCAAAGAAAAATATTTTACAGTCAAATTTGAAAAGTTAGTCAAAGAAAAATATTTTACAATAAAAAAAAATTTAATTTTTTTTCCAAAAAAGTATTGTTCTTTTATTTGACACTCAATCTTTTAATTGATATATATTTTTATTTATTTATTTATTCACTTTTATCCTTTAGAATTTGATTTTTATATTAAATTTAGTTCTTATTCTTTTGATTGTTATTTTTTTTTTATCATTGTTATAATTGAATTTTTTTATTTATCAGATTTGGTCGCTATTTTTTTATTTATATTTATTTTAATTGAAGTAATTTATGAAATTGATTTTTTTTTATCCTCTTTTAATTTTTTGATCTATTAAATTTTGTTATGATTTTTTTTATTACTACTTATTTATTTGAAATAATTTATGTATGAGAATGAGATTTTTTTTTTTACTTTCATCTTCGTTCAACTTTATTTATTTATTAAATTTGGTTGAAATAGTGGCTTATCTTTAAATTACTATTTGTTTGAAATAATTTATGAAATTATATTTTTTTTTAATCTCATCATTCTTTTATTTTTTTATCTGTCATATTTGATCTTTATTTTTTAATTAGTATTTGTTTTATTTGAATTAATTTATGAATGTATAATATTTTTTCAATTTCATCCTTTAATATTTTTTAGGTATCAAATTTGATTCATAGTTTTTCATTGCTATTTATTTTATTCAAAATAATTTATAAAATTGAGAAGTTTTTTCAATTCCACCCTTCTATTTTTTTTATTTGTCAGTTTTAGGAAACTTGAAAAAATAAATAAATATTAATAAGTTATTTTTCAGTTTATTTTTTATAACATAACCAATAAAAATATTTTTCAATTTATTTTTCTTGATAGTGTGAAACATTAAAAAATAATAATTTATTTTCAGGAATTTATTTTTCATGGAATTCACATACAATTCCCTTTAAAAATTCTGGCAAACAAATAGCGTCTTGGTCTCAACATGAGCTTTGTCTATCTGATAGCTCTGTGATGCATTTTCTTCACTGCTAACCGTAAGTGATACTTATTCTATCAGTGACCAATGATTTCTCTCAACAATGATTATTATTGCCCTTATTGTGCTAGCAGAAATTGCGGCTACAACACAGAATGTGGACGGGATCCAAACTACTGAGATACAAACTGAAGTTGAGATTGGAACATTGCCTGTGAAAAGAAAGAAAGCATCCAAAGAAAAAAGGGAGAAAAAGAAGAAAAATGAAGAACATGAAGATAGCACGGTGACGAAATCCAAGAAAAAAGGCCGGAAGCACAAAAGGGAGAATTGCGATGACGCCTGAGATTAGCTCGGTAAAGAGATGGGATTACGCGTTGCCATTTAGAAGACAGCAGCATCATATGGCCGCTGCTGCCTGGCATCTTGCGAGTTCACCAAGTAGAGACGTTATTGTAATGAGATCATCTCTGAGACTGAGGCAAAACAAGGCCGCCATAGTTCTTTGCAAAAGACCTTTGTTTTACAAGGAATTCTCAATGCGACGCAAAACGAAGCTCTTTATTCGCCTTGTAGAGAATTCATTATGATTAATCAATTTTGCCCCGTGATTTTACTTCGTAATGCTGCAGTTTTATACTTTTTTAAATTTTAATTTTTTTATTTCCAATTATTTTTTTTACAAATTCAGATTATTTTGATTTATTGAGAAGACATCGAAACAATTTTAACGTGTCTCGAGCAACCCAGAGTGCTTCATCAGCGGGAATCGATCATGGCCAACAAAAACAATTACGGGTTCAGGGATTAGCCACTATTTCCACGGTACATGAACGATGAAACAAAATAGGGGCAAGGGAGGAGGCCTGACAGGTCTAGAAAATATTGCTCCGCTCGAGCTATCCCTGGTTCAAAATCTCTCGAAATGATTTGCTGGAACTACAAAAGCTAACTGATGGTTTCGAACGTGTAAATGATTTATGAACCATAATTTTATTATCCCTCCTGACTAGTGCATCATAGACAAAAAGGTCAAATCTGCACCATGGCTTGTGGGGTGAAAACCAAGATAAACAAGCTGCTGCATGGTTATACATGTGATAACAAAGTTGATCCAGGGGATTCGAAACATGAAATCACAACAAATTTCTTCAGAAATGATGATAAAATTAACTGGAAACAGGGCAGCAAAAGCAGTTGCATCAAGTTACTGGGATCTGGTTTCCTCCTTTTTCTCCGATGGCAAGTACCTACAAGAAAAAAATAAAGAAACAAATAGCGTTATACCTCGGAACATCTACATGTACCAGCTAAAGATGGAAAATGAAGATAAGAATAAACGCCTACTGGTGAGAAATCCAGTTCATACAATATAGCACTATAAAAGTGTTAAGCATAGGACATATTTCGAGAGGTATATCAATTCAGTACAGAGAAATGAAAGTATCATCAA
The DNA here is from genome assembly GCF_000495115.2 of Populus euphratica. Taxonomy (NCBI): domain Eukaryota; kingdom Viridiplantae; phylum Streptophyta; class Magnoliopsida; order Malpighiales; family Salicaceae; genus Populus; species Populus euphratica. Next base: position 758,725 of record NW_011499863.1, on the reverse strand, counting down.
GTCTGAATTTAAACCATCCCTTCTTTGTCCCGTGAGGCTCCTCTCCTCCAACACAAGGTTGAGGTTGACTTGGCAGATCAAACTACCATTGGTAGTAGAATATGAAAGTCAATAGTATTGCATCATCTGGTCTCAGTTTAAGAAAATCTTTTATTTAAATAGAAAATCTGTCAATATCTTGAAAGGGTCATTGTTTGAACGGTAAATGTCTTTACTTATTAGACAAGGAAACATATTTTGACTCCACTTCTTGAAAAAATGCTATAGCCAAAAAGGAAGAAAAAAAATTACTAAATTTTCCCCTCAAGGGCCCTGCTCCTGCCAGACCATAAATGAGGGAATCGTTGTATTCGTTTTTTCTAATATGACTCCTGACTCTACACAATACTAGAACATGGGAAGATACATTGCTATTAAGAACAGATTAATGCAGTAGAAATCACAATCAAAGTTACTCACCCCTGGCCCTTTGCCCAACGGGACAATTGATAGAGCTGCACGGTCTCATTTGAAGCATGGCATGCTAGAAGTAGATAGTTTCGAGGCTGTACCATCCACGCAAACCTCATAAGCAATGCCGAGCAAACACACATAGCTGAAGCACCATTAACAAATATTAGAACCTCAAACATCCCCACTACAAGTCATAGAAATTCAACACCAGAATTCCTTTACCTCCTGTCATATTTCCTGAAATCTTTTCCGGGGGGTTTTTCATATCCACCAACCCCTGTTCAATAGATCAGATGCTATCATTATAATTTACAAAGCATTAAAATCTTGTATGAGCATAAAACTTATATAAAAGGGATATCTGTATAATCAAAACTGGAAAAAAAAAAAATAGTAAGCATACAGCAGCAACAAATCCCCAGTTGGCAACAGGTCCCCAAAAGTGAGTTGTCTTCGGACCAACGGGACTGTTCAAGAATGTTCTGAAGTAAGCAGCCATTGAAAACAACTGCTTCCCCTCAAAAACCTGTGCAATACTTGCAGATCAGCCAAAAAAAAAAACAGATAATCCAACACAACAAATGCGGAGTAAAAGATAACTACACGGAGAACATCATATTATCAAACCCTATTTGGCCGCACAATCAAACTGAAAAAAAATAATCAAAACTATACTGCCCTAGATAAAGTTACAAAGGGCACCAAAATGTTGTCCCTAAAATTATACAAATATTTTCTTACGAAAAAAAAAATCCACTTTAACACAACCTTCACATCAAATGTACGTGATAAAATCAGGATCTGTTGTAATATCAAGGTTAAAATAGAACTTTGGCATAAATCATGCAAAAATCCAATGATTAAGAAACATCATAAGAAGACATAAATGGAGTAATCGGCAGAGCTAAAGGTGATTAATCAGTAGTTAATAAATCCGTACGTGCATTTTAAATTAAAAGAGTGAGCATAAGAAAGCGTACCAGAAAGAAGCTGAAGATGATTGGAGAAGCAAAATGAGAGAGAGAGAGAGAGAGAGAGAGACGTTGAATAGTAATTTTAATTTAAGGGTGTTTAGCGGTTGCTTAATTGTTTTTCAAATATTTTTTACTTATAAATATTTTTAAATAATATTATTTATTTATTTTTTAAAAAATATTTTCAACATTAATATATTAAAATAATCTATAATATTATTTATTTATTTTTAAAAAAATACTTTCAACATTAATATATTAAAATAATCTTCAAATATTAAAAAAATTAACTTTCTTAAAAACATTAAAAATTTAAAAAATATAATTTCAAATGTCGTTATTCATTGCAGCTGACGTGTTTTTTTTTTTTGAAAATCATGTTATTTTGACTTTGAAAAGTCAATAAGAAACAGAGGAAGTCCGCTTTATTTTGAGTAAATTATATTTAGTCCATTTCTTATACGATTTTGTACGTCAGTCCATTTAGTTTTGAAAATCATAAATCAAGTCTTTGAATGACGTCCTTTATTTAACATAATAATGGATCAATTAAGGTTTATTTATAAGATTAATTCTTGATATTTTTGTTTCTCAAGCTCTTATTTTCAATTTTTTTTCTCTTTTTTGGGAGTGATAATATTTTTTTATATAATTCTTGCCATTGTATATATTTAGCAAACTTATCTGGAAAAAAAACCATGTATTGCTAGCTTAGAGTTCACTTTTAATTTAATTTTTTTTTGAAGTGATCAAATTTTCTTTCCTTTTCTTTAAAAAAAAAGAAATTTAGATTTTATTTGTAGTGGGTGCTATTAGAAAAACTGACAAGACAAGAAAAGAGAGGATATTTTAGGATAAAAACTAATTAAATGGACATGAAAAACTAAAAGGAGGACTAAGTTACAGACAAATATCAGAATATAGGTGAAAGTGGAGCTTGGTTTTCATGAAAATTTAGTATGTACAAAATGGTAAGACAACTATTTGGTGTACATGTGGAAACAAGTAAAAAGTACAAAGCTATTACAATGGCATACAACAACATCAGTCTACTTGTTGAGTAGCTCAAAAAATGGGTGTTCGGTGCTTGCACATACATTCAGGAACTGGATATGCAATCACATCTCGGTCTCTCTTGTTAGTCCTTGGCTCAGGTTGGCCCTGAGATTTCTTGTGCAGCGTCCTGATGATGCTTCCGAATTCGAAGGTGGAGTTTTCGAATACAGGAAGCATGGCTCGCTTGTTAGGCCTTATGTGTTTCTTATGACCAGCATAAGCACGGTGACCCTGTGAAGTTGAATACAGAAAAACAGATGTTAACTACCCTCAAGTCTGCTTTAGGTGGCTAAAAACATAGCAGACAAATGATGTCAGCCGGGTTAAGTAAAATTCATTTTGGTATTTCTTTATGGAATTATTTGCATCAAGTTTTGCAGCCGCTTACCTGCATGACTCGACCGAAGTTTCCTCCATGGGAAGGTATAAAGACGTTGCTGCTTAATGAGACGATGTAGTCTATAGCAGCCAGAGCTGAGGCCTTCTTGATAAATGGTGACAGTTCACCTCCTCTTGCCAATATCTCCTTTGTTATTACGTTTGGGAATTCTGAAATCAGTGGTTGGAGAGCCAGGCTGCCACCAAATGGCTCTCCTCCAGCAACGTATATTCGAGCAGTGCTTGGTGCTCCTAAAGCCTTTAAAAACCTGCAGTAACTCATCTGTCTCCGATTATAGTCTGAAAACGAAGTTCCATTTAGACTTCAAACTTATGTTGGCAATTTTTACCTTGCAATTTCTAGTGCACTAAGGGGACATAGGCCAGCAAGTCTTCGCCGGATATGGTTCATGTTCAACCTTCCTGTAAGGTATTCAGGTTGAGACTCCCGTGATTTGGCGATGATTTTGTCATATTCTGGGCCTAAACTGCTGAGACATCCACTTCTGACCCAGATATCCTTCTCTAACCTGAGATGGAGGGCAATATATGGACCTTCTATCCACATTCTCTTTGCAAGCCTGTTCCCGAGATCCTGTATTGGTGCTGCAAATCTCAATGCATGGAATGCTACCTGCAATTCACAAGGCATTTCCCTTAAAGAAAATTATGGCAGTTTCAGTGGTACTTATGGTTCAGAATTTTCTACCTGATGGGAATTCAATGGTGTGACCATTACCTTGCATCGCAGCTTCTGCAGATCGTGGGGGAGATTCTTGGAAAGTTTGGAGTCTAATGCTTTTAGTATAAGAAGGCCTTCTTCATTCAGCTACAGAAACCATTAAAAAAGCATGAGAAAAGAAAATTCTCTCTCTACTGAGAGTCTGAAGAAGTGTTTGTAAACAACCTCAAAGGTATATTACAGATTGTAATTCTGCTATCTTAACAATTTCAGTTGTAGATATATATTCATTCTAAACTAGAAAATGCACAAAATCTTGGCATCTATTCCAGCATAAGCTTCTGATTCAACCTCTTAAACCTATAGCTGTTTCAAATTTGAAACTAAGCTGTCAAGATTTAGTACAGTAACGAAAGGCTAGGCAATTTTCTTTTTTTGTTAACAAAAAGAATAGCACACCATGAGCTATACATACTCTGCCCTTACCAGTCTGGAGAACCTGGCACGAATCCAATACGGTGAAACATCATAAGGAATTTGGTTTTCAATGGACTGCCTTGACATCAAATGTGTGGAGGGAAGGGACGATACAATTCGTACATCAGCTCGTAAAACTCTCTTGAAATGCTCAACATTGAAAATCTCCGAGAATTCACTGAAATTTTGGAAAACAGACAGAATCATAGGACAACCCGTACATTTTAGATTCATCAGAGTTCAAAACTGCGTGATCAAGTATTAGAGAAACTAATGCCCAATATTAACAGTTGCAGATACATCATTATCACTGAAATACATTCTCGAGGATATAAAGAATCTTTTGAAGAGAAGAAAACACAACCCTGATGCTTGGTATTTGAGAGAAATCCATAAACAAGAATGCTTAAGTGAAAAAATCAAGAAATGACAGTCACATAATGGAAAGAGAGAGCAAATAATCCTCGATTTAACATTAAAATCAGCAATGTCCCAAGGAAATATACAACACAGAGAAATCCTGAACATTCTGCAAGTTACCTCTCATCGCCCCAAATTGGATTAACCTGCAAAACAGGAACAACCAAAGCTGCTTCAAGAATTCTTGCAATGACAACAGCATCAACAATCTGATTCCTCTGCTGGTTCAATCCCCCGGAAGCTACCACCACCAAGAACCTCCTTCTCTCCTTTGAAATTCTCGCAGATGCCTTGCGATACTTGAGACTAAAATCCAAGCATGGCTTGTACCCTTCTCCATCCGGTTGCTCCCAAAACTCTTTCTCCTCTTTTGACACATAGCCAGTAACTGGCTGCAGTGGTAATGGCGCCATTAAACTCTTTGCCATTCTTGGCTCATCCTCCACATTCTTGGGAACAACAGAAGAAAGGGAGGTCAAAAGCATTGACGAAATGGACATAGAAGGAAATGAAAGAGAAGATGGAGAGTTTAGAGAGCATGGAAGTGAATCTTGAGAACTGGATGTGAAGCCAAGAATGGAAAATCCAAAGAGAGTCAAGGAAACAAGAAGTGAAATTAAGCATAGAGTTGGTGGTGTTAAGAGTTTGTTGTAGTTTCTTGGGCTTTTCTTGGGAGACAAAAGATGAGAAGTGAATGGAGAGGCAGGGAGTAAGTGATAAACTGGTGACGGGGTCAGTGTAAAGATTGGGTTCTTGATGTTTCTTGATTTCGCCATTGAAGCTCTGCTTGTGCTAATTTCTTGGCAACTTGGAATTTTTTGCGCCTTGTTTGATTTGGGTGACTTCTTGTGATTCTCGAATCAGTTACAGGAGTGGGAGAACTGTGGTTAAAAGACGAAGACGCCTCCTATTTATTGCGGGATTGAGAAGACTATAAAAGGGGTCTTTTCGTCATTCTGTTAGAGGGTAGTTAGATTCTGTTAATTTTCGCGGGCAGAGAAGGCCTACAGTAGTCAATAAACAGAAACGAAGTCGGGAAACTACAGTGCCATTTTCACCTTTTCATCTTCTCCCGGTGGACTAGTATAATGATTTTTTTTATAAATTTTTAATTTGATTCTTGAATAGTTTTTTAAACAATTGAGTCCTTTTAAATTTAAATTAGTATCCAATTATATATTTTTTGGAATGAAGGGTTGAGTTGAAAAAATGAGAACTAAGATGCAAAGGGAAAGTAAAACAAATGTCCTTCTAATTTTTTTTTGAAAAGTTTGTTTTGCTCCCTATTTATTGTAGCTATTGTATAATTAGTTCCTTTAGTTTTTTAAAATTCAATTTTAATATTAAACTTTACACCTCTTGTTTTTTACTTATTTAACTGTGAGAGTAGAAAGAGGCTCGCTGAATTTCAATATAAAAATAATACATTGTTATTAATGATTCCAGTAATAAAAATAAATAATTTTTATATTAATAAGTTTCAATTTTTGAAAGAAGTTTGACCTAGGTTATTTTTCTTTTCTTACTCGAGAAGGTGGATCTAGGGAATAATTTTGGTTTTAGGTTGATTTTGGTATTATAATCTGTTTTTTAGGAGTTTTGATAGGTTTATCAGAGTGTGTTTTTTGGGTATTTTAATTAAAAATAAATTTTTAATTGAAGAAAATTGAATCTCTAATTTTTTAATGATTTTTAATTATTAAAATCTATATAAAAAAAATACAAATAACATATTGTCTATCATCTCAGAAGATATATTGTTTAGCTCTTACCCGAAAAAACAAGGTCAAGCATGTGGGTTGGGTCAGAAAACCCACACGTCTTGGTTGTCTTTTTAATAGGTACGTCGACATAGCTGGGCTCCTTTTGTTTATTTTTTAATGTTTTACTGTTTTGCATTTGGTTTAAAAAATGATAAAATAAATAATCAAACCCTCAATTAAATTCATTAGTTAAATTTATGTATAATATTCAGACTATAATTTATTTATTTTATTTTTTCAATGTTTTTTTCTCCCTCGATTAACAAACTTTAAATCCTCCAAGTATGTATACAATTATTGACGAGTTTGGATTACTTTTGAGTCTAATTTTTTTTTCCTTCCCCTTAGGTTATAAAACATGACTAACTCTCTGCTGGGGTTATGAATAGTAATATTTATTATTATTTGCTGACATAGTATAGTATTTAATATAGTTCTACAAATCATATATATTCACAAGAAACAATCTTTATTATTAAAAATTAAAAAACACAAGAAACAATCTTTATTATTAAAAATTTTAAAAAAATAAATACAAATAGCTACAATAGATACATGTATAAAAAAAAATCACATCACTCAACTCAATTTTCATTACTCTCGTACCCATTATTGTAAGGCAGCAAGGAGCTGTCCTTTACAGGCACCTTCTCTCTCTCATTCTCTCTCTTTTTATATTTTGCTCTTATGCCTTTATTTACAGGCTTCAATGGCACCTCCTCCTACTCTTTTATCAACAGTTTGGCCGCCTAACTCGTGACTTTCTAGCTGCTGCATTTTCTTTATTGATGAACGGTGCCGTTTGCTGCATATTAATGCAACAAACCTAACACCCTCCTCTCTATTCCACTCCTTGCAAGCATGTGTAAATAGATTATTAACTATTACAATTAAAAAAAGAAACTAATTAACTATACTTGGCATAGGGTAACTTTCATTATTACTTTTGACCACAGGTCTTTATTGTAAAGCAAGTATGGTAATAAAACTTGGGATCATTAAACACTTAGATAATGTTGGGTAAAACTCAATATGATACTGCGATATAATAGAGATGGAAAATGTAAAATGATGATTTTATTTATGGAATATACTATTTTTTTTTATGTGTTGATTGTTTGTAGAGAAATTATTTTTTCACAGTTTTCAACTGTTTGACAACTCATTAAAAAATAAGTGAATAAAAAATGTTTTCTAATAATAATAATAGTAAAAAAAACACAAGGCTTTGTTTTTTTTTTTTGTTTTTATGTTTTAAAAGTATTTTTAAAAAAATAATTTTTTTATTTTTTTTAAATTCATATTTTTTTTAGTATTTTCAGATCATTTTAATGCGTTAATATTAAAAATATTTTAAAAAATAAAAAAATATATTATTTTTATATATTAAATATAAAAACACTTTAAAAAATAAAAAATACCCAAACTTTAAAAAAATACTTTTCATTTTGTATGTTACGTGTATCATTATAATTTATGTCTTGATGGTTTAAACTAAATTTGAATTTTATGGTTTATTAATATTTGAAGAGTAAAAATTTTCTCTTCCTTGTTTTTTCATTCCATACTACTTTTCACTCTTTTTTTTTGTGGATAAAAAAATAAAAAACCAATTAAACTAAGAAAATCATAAAAAATCTGAAAAAAAAATTATGAAAAAAAACAATTAAACTGATTAGACTATTGAAAAAAAAAGTTTAGTTTAGTTTTAATTTTATAAACTTGAAATTGAAAAATCAAACAAAGTCAAAATTAATAAAAAATCAAATTAAAAAAATGGAGAAAATTAATAAAAAATCAAATTAAAAAAATCGAGCCAAACCAAAACCAAACCTATAAAAATATAGTTTTTAATTTTAAATATAAAATAACTAAACCGAACTGAACCAAAATTATTCAGTTGAGTTTCGGTTTTTGTTCTAAAATAATAAGATCCAACCAAAACTGATTGATTTGAACTGGTTTTTATTTTTTTAATTAATATAAATTCAATTTTATTATTTTTTAAATAAAAATTGAATTAAACTGAAAATTATTATCCAAACTCATTTTATTTTATTTTGATAGGAAAACATATAACAGCCAAACTCGAGTTTCTCAACTCATACCATAAATATAGAAATCACAAATCCAACCAAAAACTTTCACAACTTTATCCATATTAACACAACAATATTCAAATATGCAAGATTCAATGAATTTTGGCGTGAAAGATGAATAGATAACCCTCGGGGTTAAAACCATTAAAAAAAATAAATAAAATCAACCTCAACAACATGGTGCACATAGGAGGGTTGGGTATACATTCCACTTCCACAAAGGTTGCATGTAAAAAGAGCATCATCATGTATGTGTATTGGGCCGCAGCCCATGATACATAATAAGTTATTCTAAAACTTCATCCCACAGCCCAACTAGCAATCTCTCGCCATATCCACAGACAAATTCATATATACCCACGCTCAACACAAAGTCAAGCATCGAATAGCAAACAGCAAAGCAGATTTTGATACTACGAAGAAGGAAGAAATGGCAAATAATAACAAGACGCAAGAATACTGCGTTGCCTCTGATCTCATCGACTTCTTAAACGCTTCTCCAACAGCTTTTCATGCCGTCGGTAACCCTCTCTCTCTCTCTCTCTCTCTCTCTATCAGATAGATTCTTTTTGTTTTAGATCTTTTTTTTTAAATGAAAGTAAAATATGTTTGACTGATGGATTTTGATAGAGGAGGCAAAGAGGAGATTGAAGAATGCAGGATACGAGCAAGTTTCAGAGAGACACGATTGGAAATTGGAAGCTGGAAAGCGTTATTTCTTCACCAGGAATCACTCTACCATCCTTGCTTTCGCTATTGGTAAAAAGTATGCCTCCTCCTCCTCCTCCTCTTGCTTTCGCTATTGGTAAAAAGTATGCCTTCTTCTTCTTCTTCTTCTTTATTTATTTATTAGTTTTAATCACAGCAAAATAATTATTTTGTAGCTGATAGGTTAAGCTCCTTTATTTGGTTGTTTACAAATTATATAAGACTAAAAAGTCAACTTTTTTTAATTTATATTTTTTATTTAAAAAAAGAGGTTTGTTTTTACTTTTGAGCAATAAAAAGTATGTCATCTTTTAGATTTTTCAGATTATCGATGGATAAAGCAAGGTCCTTTGTTTTGCTTCGTTTTAGTTGTTTGTGAATTATTATTGTTGTTGTTGTTGTTATCGTGACAGGAAATGGATTGCATTTAATTTTTATTTATCTGTTGTTATCGTGACAGGAAATGGATTGCAATTAATTTTTATTTATTTATTTATTAGTTATTTATTGCTGATATTTTTTTCATTATTTTGATTTTTTAGATATGTAGCAGGCAATGGATTTTATATAGTTGGTGCTCACACTGATAGTCCTTGTCTCAAGTTGAAGCCTGTTTCCAAGGTGATATTCGAATTGACTTTGCTTTTCTTTTGTTTTTATTTAAATTGTGCACTTTGTTGGTTTTGTTGAAGCCTGTTTCCAAAGTGATACTTGTCCAAAGTATTGATCATTTGCTGGTTTTGTTTGAAAATTGTGCACTTTGTTTGGTAAGTTACTGAATTTGGTGTTTGGGGAATGGATTGACTGGTCAGGTAACGAAAGGTGGGTTTTTGGAGGTTGGAGTTCAAACATATGGAGGTGGTTTGTGGCATACATGGTTCGACCGTGACTTGACAGTGGCAGGGAGGGTGATTGTAAAAGAAGAAAAGGATGGTTCAGTTTCCTACTCACATCGGCTAGTTAGAATTGAGGAACCCATTATGCGTGTCCCTACAATTGCAATTCACTTAGAGAGGTTTGGTAGCTAGACAAATTACTTTCTTTACTTGTTTGATCTTGTTTTATATAATGCTATTAATGCCTGGGATTCTCATGGCTTTAGGATTGGGAAGTCTCATCTTTACTTTGCTTGGTGTCATGATATTTCATGTTGTTATGTTCTGAACAGGACTGTTAATACTGATGGATTTAAGGTGAACACACAGAGTCAACTTCTTCCTGTCTTGGCAACATCAATTAAGGTAACCTTTGAATCACACACATTTTTTTTCTTCATATGTTTGTTGGTGTACTCGGATTTATGCTTTTATTCTAGTTTCCACAATTACAGTTCAAAATATGTTTCTTGCTGTAAAACAACATAATGATGAATCAAATTATTAGTGCTAAACATAATATTCCTATAAATGGGCATTAAGCATGATGCTCACATTCCTTTATGATTTATGAAATTTTAAAATAGATTTGCTGCAACTTATCATAACAAATCTTAGCACAAACCTTGAGAACATTGTGTCCTACACTACGAAGGATTTTTTTTCTCTTGAGAACATTGTGTCCTACACTACGAAGAATTTTTTTTTCTTTAGTTAGTTAGTTAGTTAGAATGAATTATTTTCATCCAACTTTTTCTTCAATATATGTGAAGAGCTATAGATTTCCTTGACACTCTAAAATATGTGTCTTCGTGTCTTCTTAATATGGACCATATCTATTTTTTACATATTTAACTTGAACTTGGAGCCACCTAATGCATTTAAAGAATTGACACTAAGAAAGAGAGAACCTTTGTTTGCCTTTTGAGCTCAAAGATTACTGCTCGACAACTAATTACTGCTTTATGAACAGAAGTTAGTTATATGCTTTTCGAATTTCCAAGCATTAATGCTAAATCACTAGTAAGCATGCAATATTTTGGTTACTTAATTGTGAGAGAGTGGATATTTCTTTAGGATACTAGTGTATGAGATGAAGTCTCTATATTGTTGCAATATTTTCTGTTCTCTATTAGCAAACTTCATTTTACAGGCAGAGCTCAATAAAGCCGCTGCTGAAAATGGTCCAGTTAAGAGTGAAGAAGTTCAAGCTGATGGGAAGAAATCTGATAAAGGAACATTTTCCTCAAAGCACCACTCACTTGTACTAGAGGTTAGTAAGCTGAAGCAAGAATATTCTCTTCTTTTATCCTTTTTCTGTTTATTTTGACAATTTTGATTTAAGTTCTGATGGCTGTTCTGTTATTTTCTTTCTTGTCTTCTAGATGATTGCAAATCAGATTGGGTGCAAAGTAGATGATATATGTGACTTTGAATTACAAGCATGCGATACTCAACCAAGTGTAATAGCTGGAGCTGCAAAGGAATTTATTTTCTCTGGAAGGCTCGATAACCTCTGCAGCTCATTCTGCTCTCTGAAGGTATTACTTTTTACATGGGCTGTTGTTAGGTTGCAAATCATGTTGGTCTGTATGCTATCAGGTCCTGTATGCCAGTCTCATCACTACTGCATTGCCTTTCTATTTTCTGACTACAAGATTTGCTGTTGTTCTATTGAACACAGAATGCCATCTCATGTCAGACTGAAGTTATCATGTCAATTTATGTGATATTACGTCCCATTGCCCCTGGCATTCTATCTCTCAACTACAAGTTTGTCTGATGCCTTTTGCTCTACTAAACACAGAACCTACAGTGTTCTCTCTTGTGTAGTGAGTGAATCAAATTCAAAGTTTCTTTGCTTGTGCTCAGCATTAGGCATTGGTTTGTATTCATTTTTGGCCTAAGTGATTGTGTGGATTTCATTTTCCACTTGAAGTTTGAACGTTAGGTTTGTCCTATTTGAGTTTCAGCTACCTTTATATTGGTAGTATTGGTTTATGGTAGGATGAGTTTCACTATAGATAGTGGGATTAAGTTTGAATATGAGGTTTAGTGTTGTTTGAGTTTAAGCTATGTTATTATTTATATTGGTAGAATTATTTTTTTCCAGTGCCGTTTTCTTTCTTTGGGTGTGTGAGGCAATGAATTCAATTTTTGTTAATGATCAAAACTGGTAATCATCTGAACAAGTGTTTTAAGTTGCGTTGACAACCTACTTCAGTTACATGTTATTCAGCATCAAAATGGCTGCTATTATCCCATCCACATTTATTGTTACTTTTCACTTTTGCACAAGGGAGACACTGGTCTTTGCTTTTAGAGTGTTAACCCACAGAATCTGATTCTTATTTGTGCCATGTCAATTTAATTTCAGGCACTGATAGATGCAACATCTTCTGAAAGTGAACTTGAGGATGAGAGTGGTGTTAGGATGGTGGCACTGTTTGACCATGAAGAGATAGGATCTGATTCAGCACAAGGAGCCGGGTCTCCTGTTATGTTAGATGCTCTGTCACGAATCACATGCTCTTTCAACTCAGATTCCAAGGTGCTCTTTTTTCTGACTGTGACTTCTGCTCTGAGTTCTATAGTATTGAAGGGATTAGTTTTGGTTTCTATTTTATTGGAAGTTAATTTATTCATTCATCTTGATTAGGAGTCTAAGTCACAAAGTTAACCATATTTACCAGCATAGTAGTGTTTATTTCATGTTTCACTTGTCTGATTAACTTGGATAGGTGTGCAATAGTGAAATGATTCTTGTAAATTTCACACCTAAGATTTGTGGGTTATGTTGATATCAGTCCCTCCGCATAGAGGGCTATCACATCAACTGGGGCTTATGGGTTTCACCCGCATGGTCGTGTGGAGGAACAAAATTTGGGGATGCTTGGTCAAAAGGAGTGGGATATTAATCTTGAAATTAAATCTTGGTTTGATTCATATAATCATAGCTGTTTATTTTCTTTGATTTCTTTTCAGCTGCTTCCAAAGGCAATCCAGAAGAGTTTCCTTGTATCTGCTGACATGGCTCATGCCCTCCATCCTAATTATATGGTACATTGCCTCATTGCTCATTTAGATTGGGTTGTTCTTTCAGACTGTTCTAACATGGGATATCTCGTTTCTAGGACAAGCATGAAGAAAATCATCAGCCCAGGTTGCATGGTGGGCTTGTAATCAAACACAACGCAAATCAGCGCTACGCAACAAACGCAATCACTAGCTTTTTATTTAGGGAGATAGCAACGAAGCATAACCTTCCCACCCAGGTCAGTTTTCTGCCAACTTAATTATCATGATTTCGAACAACGATAACAAACAGAATTTCTAACTGATGTTATCATTTGATTGAGATGAATTATTTTATTCTATATAAGAATTTGGACAAGCATCGTTCTGTCCAATTTGTTCCCCATCATTTCTTTCTAAACAATGTGATTTCAAGCATTGATGCCATTTGATAGTCAAAATGACGGGAAAAAATTGTCACCAGATGCATTCTCACACTGGTTTTTGAGTCCTTAATTCTTTGTACTCGGGACGTAATATATCTATCTCAAATCAAAATACAACAAATGGCTGCTCTGACTCTGAATTTTCTAATTTTTCTTCACCATTGGCACGGAAAATATAGCCACTGAAATGGAGATTGTATGCTGCAAGGCACGCAGCCTAGGTAGTAGCAATTCAGTAATTGGTAGATGAATTAATTATCATGAAATCACTGTAAATGCAGGATTTTGTGGTCCGAAATGACATGGGCTGTGGTTCAACTATCGGTCCCATCCTAGCTAGTGGTGTTGGGATTCGTACTGTTGACGTTGGTGCTCCGCAACTATCGATGCACAGTATAAGAGAAATGTGCGCTGTTGATGATGTCAAGTATTCCTATGAGCATTTCAAGGCATTTTTCCAGGATTTCTCTCATCTGGATGCTAAGATTACAGTTGATATGTAGGGCGCTGCACCTCATCCATGCAGCACGTCACCGACTTCAAGACTAATGAAACAACTGCTCAGTATCCTTTCTGCCCTAATGCTAATGTCGACTTATTGTAAGTGGTACCTTGTTGGATCGAATTGCGTTTCTCAAGGGGTGTCGTGTTTTCAATTAGGATTAGACTATCTGCTGACATTTGAAAGAGTATGTATGCCTTGTGCATGTTGGCAGCTTTAGGAAGAAGGTGCCAGCTTCAGAAGCACTTTCAGAACCCATTTGACTTTAAGCCTTTAACTTGGGTTCCTTTCACTTCCTAACCCTAATCACGCATCCGAACTTTGCTGCTAGCATCTTACCAGCTCTGAAGGCTGCCGCATGCATTTGAATGGAGCCTTTTCGAAGCAGGCTGGTGGCCTGTTGCAACGTTTCAAGGGAATGAGAGGCTACCAGTTACCAAATAGGCGGCCAAAATGTTGCCGGTTTTCCTAAGCGTATCTGATTTTTTACCGCAATAAAAGAACAAAACAAACCCTGCTGCATAAGAGCATCTCCACTGATAAAACCACCAACAACGACACAAAACAAACCCTGCTGCATAAGAGCATCATCGCCACTGATAAAACCACCAACAACGATAAAGAAAGAAAATATGGCAACCCTGTAGTATCTTTTATTTGAACGTGAACTCAGTTATTACCTCAATGACAGAAGGCAGCGCCGGCAATTTGCAAACAAAATACGAGGGGAGCTAAATGATCAGCTTGTGTGAAAACATGTCTAGTACATAAGAAAAGAAAATCCACTGAAGTCATGGGAAGGGCCTCCGTCTCAAGAGGAAAGCACTTTCTTAACCTCAGCTGTAACCTCCTTTGGAGGTTTCTCTGCATGAAGCTCTGCAACAGCACCTTTCTTCTTATAATAATCAATAACCTGCATTCCCAGCATCCAGAATACCATCAGATTTCAAGAGGACAGAACTAAGACATGTCGATCTGGCAAGACCAGGATTACAAATGGAGATGAAATCTAGATGCATAGGCACATCATATGGCTAAAACCAAAAGAGGTGATTCACGTGGCTTGATACTATCCAAACACGTGGTAATCATCCATGAAAATAAATGCGATACCAAACATCCATGAAAATATTTTTGTCCTATAAGTAGGGAGAAGTAAGTACTATAAGAAGAGTTGGATCATCATCCCTTTTGTTGTGGGTGAGTAGGTGATTGAATCCAACCCCATCTCATGTCACCAAAGATAATGAAATAAAGCCAGAAAGCTTACAGGTTCAGTTTGCTTGTGAAATGCCTCCAGCCTTGACTTAAGAACAGCAGCAGTATCATCTTTACGTTGAATCAAAGGCTCTCCAGTTACCTTCAAGAAATCAAAACAAAGAAGCAAGTTTGTGACATGCTTTCATCTGCTGACTTGCAAAAACATTGATGCAGCTAGCACAGTGATCACTGTGGAAAACTTGTATAAGAAACAGTCTCAACCATATTCAAATAAACTTGATTATTTAACAATTTCAAAAACCAACACACCCCAAATGCGGGTGCTGAATGGATTCCCTGTGAACAATTTTCTACTAACTCTCTTAAATTACCTAATTCGATGCCACCGATGTCTTGATCAAGGGTTTTAGTCAAGATAGATAATCCGTGGCTATATTACCTTCCCTTGACACATATGCAGCCCCTTGTCAAACAATAAACGGACAATACTCTCTTGTTTCAATATTTTTTTTTGAATAACCTGTCCATAGACATTTCTACAGCTATATAAACAGGACACTGCCACTTAGACTAAATATTGACAAGTCAAATCCATTATTGGCCTAATCAACCTATAAGAATAATATCAAGAGTAGACAATCATAATTACCAAGAACAATTCATAATTGCTTTCACAGACTCCCATATTTTGAAAATTGATATCTACAACAAATGTACACCCTTTAACCAGTTTCATTTCCCCTATGTTCTCCCATCACCTATATATACATCCGAAAATCCATTTAAATAAAACGAGATAACAAAAAAAATGTAAGAGAAGGATCGTTCATGTTCCCTTACATCATCAACACCAGGAGCCTTGGGAGGTGCAAATTTTGTATGGTAGGTTCTACCACTAGAAGGATGAATCCAGCGACCCGTGATCCTCTCCTCCAAAATTGCATCATCAATTGCAAAATTCAGCACCTTATCAATTTTACTTCCCTGCTTTTGAAGCATGTCATCAAGCTGTGCACATAAAAGGTAAACCATTTATGGTTAGAAACATCTACAAAACAATCAATTGAATATGTCCAATGCTAGAAACATATAAAAACACACACTGAAATGTTTATATTTATTCAAACTCACACATATATTATACAACTAGATAGCAATACCTTCTGTGCTTGGACCACAGTCCTTGGAAATCCATCTAGAATGAAACCTTTCTGACATGAAGGTTTCTTCATTGCTTCATCTATAATGCCAACAACCAAGTCATCAGAAACAAGTTCCCCCTGAGAAAACCATATGAAGCACTCCATTAGCTAAATCCAGCAGAACTATGAAAAAATAAACAAAGATGAATCATGAAAGATAAGAATGGTTGCAAATTCAACCTTTTCCATTGCCTCCTTAGCCTTGATGCCAAGAGGGGTTTTGGCAGCAACAGCAGCTCTCAACATATCACCAGTAGCCAAGTGGCATAGACAGTACTCATCCTTAATGATTGGTGATTGAGTACCTTTTCCAGATCCAGGAGGGCCTGCCAAACACAAAACTAAAAGATTACAACCATGGAAGCTTCTGACCAAAGCCAGGGTTTGATTGACTGATTGGTTGCTACCAAACATACTGGAATCAATAAAAGTTTTCACCAAATAATATGAATACCAAAATATGCATTTGTCACTACATGAGTATGTACTGAGGTGGTCAATTGCCGGGGCATTATGCAGCACACATGATATTATCACAGGATACACATCGTGGATTTGAAAGTTTAATAAAAAAAGTAGTTCAATATTCACAAGTTCATTCAATTCATTTTGTCCTCCTAGTTGAATCAAATTCTAATTATTTAACCACGCTTATTTCAAAGTAGCCGTGTTAATTTCAAATATTAACTCCCAACTAGGCAGGCAGTCTAAAATCTTTTTTTTTTTTTTTTGAAACAAGCAAGATGCTAAAACAAGCAATCAGATAGAAACCAGAAAAGCCCCAATTGGGTCTGTTATGTGTCACTTAGAAAGTTAACAGATAAGAATTTTCGGGGCAAGAATGAAAATAAGCCAAGACTAATTTTGGAGAAACGATTCTTCATACAGAGTTACAATAAAAGAAAATAAAAATGTTTAATGCAAAGAAATCCATCAAAACCTTTATCTACTAACGTAGAGAGAAGGATGATCGTGCCATTGTCTCAAAGAATTTCCACTGAATGGAAAGAAGTTCAATTTCCAGATTAAACGTGTAAAAGACGATGGGTGAAGATCGACGTGGTGAACTCTCTGAGTTCAAAAGAAGATTTTGCAATATATTTTTTTAGAAATGCCCGCCTTTTAACAAGAAATGTCAAAATTCCATCTTGTGAGTCTCAGAACATTAACTATTCAAAACAAAACTGGCCATAAACACTGCAAATCTTCTTTCTACCACGCAGCATCATCAACCTTCAATTCAATTTTGAAAATATAGCCAAAGATTGACATGACTTGACTTGCGATACAACGCTGGCACAAAGTATCTAAGAAAAGTAATTCTAGTTTTACATTCATTAAATACCGCATCTCAATGTAATCAAAAACACAAAAACCGGAAAAATCACTCGCTCGTCTAAAATTGCCCCGTAAAGAAGGTTTCTTTAATATGTCCTCAAATTCCCAACTCTATGAACACGCAAAAACGGAAACCCCACTTGTCAACTAAAGCAACAGTAAAAAAAAAAGCTCTAATCTTTTCCTTTTCCTTTTCCTCAATTACCTCAGCAACTAAGCAAACAGTGCATAGTAAAAAACAAAAGAAAACATCTTAGCACAAAAACACCACAGAGTTCCTGGATCTGAATGCACCATGGAATTAAAAACCAAGAAAGACCAAAACTTTAGGAAATGCAAATCATGCTACATAAACAAAACAAGGTGCGTAGTTTACTTGTAATGTGGAGAGAGAGAAAGTGGAAGAGTAAAAAATGAGACAAACCGATGAGTATGAGACGCTTGTCGGGTTTGTCAGCACACTTCATGCGACGGAGGAGCTCAGTCATGAGATCCAGTGACGGCACATCTTCCAAGTTTGCTGCTGTTGCTGCTGCACTGCCTGCCATTCTTGTCTAGTTGAGAAGGGGTCTTGTTTTGTTTAGGATTTTAATTGTAGTGAAACAGAAAAGGAGGGGGTGGAGGGTTTATAGGCAGAGGGGTATGGCTGTGAAACTGAGAAAGGTAGGTGTGTTCTTGAGTTAACCGTTCGGACCTTCCAAGGCTTCAACTTCAAGTAGTTCTCTTCTGGTCTCCTCTTAAGTCCTCCCACTTCTCTAAATTTCTCTTCTGCCCTCCCTTTTTTTCTTTAGTTCTTTTCTTTCGTTCTTTTTTTTTTTAAAAAAAAAAGTTTATATCATAATGAATTTAAAAGAATTTAATACATTTATGATTTATGTACATGCTTCCCTAAAATTTTAAACCCGAAAAATGAAAAATAGTCAACTTTTTTAATAACCTACGTGTTTAATAAAAAGATTAATATAATTGAAGCTATAAAAACATAAAAGTAAAATTAAAAATATTAATTTTACAGTGCTAAAATTTCAGGAGAGGATTTAAAGAGGTATTTGAAAGTGTGGTTTTTAAAGTGTTTTGTTTGAAAATATATTAAAATAATATTTTTTATTTTTTTTTAAATTTTTAACATTAACTCAATAAAATAATTTAAAAATTAAATTTCATCAGACGTTATTTTTAGAATGGGAGAAGCAAAGTCCTGATTTTGTTTGTCTA
>NW_011499863.1:729067-738759 GCF_000495115.2 Populus euphratica | reverse complement strand
GAGATCACAGTGAACAGAAGGCCAGTTCTACACAATTAACAGCAACCCGGATACATCAAACAGTTATCAAAACTCACTACTCTTCGCCTTTAGACTTCTTCTTCCTTTTCTTTTTCATGTCACTGGCATCTTGCAGATCCTCTCCATCTTGATCCTTACTCTTCTTCTTTTTCTTCTTTGTGGAAATACCATCCTCCTCAGCTTCAACCCCGTTAGTACCATTTGAGTTCTTAACAGTCTGCTCCAGCTCCAATTTTCTCTTCTCCTTTTTCTTCTTCTTCTCCGATTTAGCATCCTCTGAAGCACCTCCATTTACTGTTGGTTTGTCTTCAGCCATAAGCTCACTATTCTCTGCAGCATCAGATTTTGATTTCTTTTTCTTGCTTTTCTTTGCGGAAGGAACAGCAGTTGCCTCCTCAGTTTCCATATCAGTATCTTGAGAATCCAACAATTACAAACACAAAGTAAATAATCAATATCAAGAGCTGAAAACTGTGAAAGCACAAATGTCAACGAATTAAACAGGTCATTTTTAAAGAACAATCATGAAATGGATGTGGCAAGTAAAACTTACAGCCAGGAACACACAAAGATTGCTCATCAAATCATGTTTGCATGTTAACAATGCAACTGAAGATGCTATGGAAACACATCAAACAGAAAACCAAATATTTTGAAGGTGTATATATATATATATAAACAGCATCATTTTCACTCAGGTACACACCTTTATTTTCATTACTTTCAATTGCAGCTTTCATCACATCAATGTTTTTACGAGGTGCAACACCCTTATCATAGAAATCCAATCTCTCCTCGACTTGTTCTCTTAGTTTCTCCCCAAAAATGGTTGTCCCGTTCTCTGCAACACAAGATGCAAAAATAAGCTAATTCTAGAGTTGAAATAGTCACCCAATTTATGAAAATTTTTGAAATTTACCAGAAAAACAATCAATGCGAGATGCAATAGAACACTTGTTTGCAAGATAGCGAGCCATGCGTCCCTTGTTGCGAGCAGATGCTCGACCAATAAAAGATGAATGGAAAATCAAACCATATTTTGGTGTGTTTCCACGAGTTTTAAGTGCCCTAAGAACAAACCATAATAAAGGTGAATATTTGGAACTCAAAATCTACATGGAAGAATCTTTTAGGTGAAAAACATTAACAGAACAGGTAAGAGTACACAAGTTCCAAAGGGAGCAAAACTCTAAATACTATTTGGAGTTTAGTGAAGCAATAGAAAAGGACAAGTGTTGTTCATAATTATATGATGCAGTTATGCCATATTCAGAGAACGCTAGCAATGGAAAAACACCTGAAGAGTGCCTTCTCAGCACCAAGGATCTGAAGGGTGGAAGAAGGGCACTTGGCCAGATTTGTGAGACTGCCAGCATGAGAAATCAAACGAGCCCCAACCATTTCACCAATCAAGGAAGCCAAATTGGGAGCAATATCATTCATTTTTGTAATTAGATATTCATGGAGCTTCTTCCTGTACTCGGAGAGGTCCATTACCCTTTGAGCGAATTGCTGGACATTAATCAAGTCAATGGGGGACAAGTCTTGCCCTGCAAAAGGGAAAGACAAAGGTGAGTTGACTATGAGACAGGATTAAAAATTGGCTCACGTGTAATATAAAAATAAGAATTCTACCCATTGATGCTTTGGCAGCTTCTACAACCTCCTTTGCTTTATCTTCATCTCCAAGTAAGTCAGTTAGTTCTGGGAGTTTGTCTTCGGACAACTTGGACTTGTCATCAATGAACTTTGCAAGTTTGGCATAGAGATAGTTGTCATTGACGATCTTCGCTAATTCAGGGAAATGCCAAGAATACCATTCTCTGTAGGAAGTTAAGTGTTTGAGGAGATACAGCTAGATTGATACAAATTCCAAAAAATGCAGACAGCATATTGGTATAAAAATCAATCACAAACCTGACTCTCATTGCGAATGAATTGACATCCTTATCAAGAGTATCAAGAAGGAAAATTGCTTGAATAACCATATTGTCAACTCGGTTTACATTGAACTTCACTTTTGCTCTGCTGTAACTGTGTCCCAGACCAAGTTGGGCTTTCTCCAAGTCACCAGGCTGTATAAAGGGATTAGGGAGGAAAAGAATAAAATTGTGAGAAACATATCTCATGAAAGCAAATAACAGGAAAGCTTTTAAAAAAGAAATGCAAACCTTCAAGTCCTTGATGAACCTTTCAAAATGTAATCTTACACCGCGAAGAAGCTCATGAACAAAGTCATTACTTTGGCAAGGAATTTTTGTCACCTCAAAGATATGCGACCCGATCTTTGGCTCAGCAACTCCCAAACTAAACTTTGCCTTCTTTCCCTCCTTGACTTTTGGGAGATTAAGCTCCAAGAAGTTTCTCAATTCATCAGTCATGATACCTGCAAACAAAGACCAATAACAAACCAGACATGAACTAACAGCAAAAATTTAAATATGGAACCAAAGAGAGCAAATTACATCTCTAATATCTGTCATTTAATATCTCGGATAACACAAAACAAGCAATTCATCCAGTGAAACCGCAGCAAATTTAATTACTCTTACTTTTATCAGTGACGGAAAATTATCAATTAAGACATTTTCTACACGTGAATTGCTTTCTTTCTTTAGACACAGTTCCCCCCCACAACCAACCAATAAAGACAGGACCTCTCAAGAACTAAAAACACCCTGTTTAAAAAAAAAACCAAAGCAAGCACAACTATCAGAACAACGACGCTGACTCCTCAGTTCATAAAGCGTTAACTGACCACTAGAACAACCGAAAAAAAGCATCCACAAAGATTAATTAAGTTCATTCACCATCAGAAACATATATGAACAAGCTAATTACTACTTGAAGAAAAAAAAACAACGACATGTTCTTCTTGTTTTCGAATTGCTTCAAATAAAACAGCCTACAAAAACCAACCACTTCCAAGAAATCAATTAACATAGACATATATAAACAAACGGGCCTAAAAAAAGCTATACCTTCAGAAACAGAGTTAATCTGGTTGAGAGCATCAAGAGCAGACTCGAACGGGTGAAAAGCAGTGAGCTGCACTACCTTACCAAACCGGTTAAGATCCGAAACAGAGTTCCTGACAGCCTCGGTGTTTTGTCCAATTTCATCGATACCACTAGCTTGGAAAAGACTGTATCCTGATGAAGTCTCGTATAGCAAATACAGAGCCATTGTTGAGGAAATGAGATGTGTGGCGGCCGCGATGGTGTGGTGGCAGCGGTGGCTGTGTTGTTAGGGTAGGGTAGGGTAGGGTTTAGGTGGCTGTGTTGTTAGGGTAGGGTAGGGTTTTATGTGTTTTAGGGTTTATGGTGAGGCATAGCTTAGTGGGATATGAAGAGTTAAAGAGGGAGAGGGGGTCTGACGGGTTTTTGCTTGGTGTTTTTATAAAGGTGAATTAGGGTTGATGGTGGCCATGGGTCGGGCCTCGTCTAAATTGGTGGTGTGGATTCGTTGCCTGGGTTATTCGGGTTCGGGTTTAGAATATACCATTTGTTATAAAAGCGTGTTTTTCACAAGAAAATTATTCAACTATTTTTATGAGCTTTTTATGATTTGATTTAATAGTTAATAGTTAAAAAAATACAAAACACAAATATATATATATATAAGAAATTTAAAAATATGATCTTTAATAATTTCTTATAAACACAGTTTGAAATTGAAACAGAATTTCTTATATTATAAAATTTTATGTTTTTTTAAGCAAAAACAAAATTTAGAAAAAAGAGAGTTTTATTTTTTCTTATAGTGCATGTAAATAATCATTTCAATTAAAAAATTTATTTTTCATTTTAAAGTAAATTTAATTTGAATTTATGATATAAATTTATTAATAGGATATAGATTAAGAACATGATAGATTATAATATAGAGTTATTTTTATTTTATTTTATTTTAATTACTTATATTTAGTAATATCTATAAATGAGAACTCTTGAACAATCTCTTCAAAAAAAAGAACTGGATAAAACGTTGGAAATTTGTTAAATGAAGATAGTAATATCTATAGTGATATTTATATTTTAATATTATAAAATTAAACTATATTCATTTACCAGAATTTCTATTATATTAAAATATTTGTAAGAGTGTTTTGTTCATAAAAAAATTAATATATAACACGGATAAATATAAATTTTATTTGTGATTCTAGTTTTCAATCTTTTTATTTTAATGAATGTTTTTATTATATATGATGGTAATTATGTTACCATTTGATCAAGCAAGGGGACCCTTTTTAATATTAGTAGAGCTTGTAAAGGGGCATGAATTCTTTTATCTAAAAGACCAAAGATAACATGAGACAATAACCAACTATCCTCTACAAGAAAATAACTAAGTTTTAATTTAACATTGTAATAAATTATAATATAATTTATTAATTTTTATTTCACATGGATGAATATAAATTAGAAATATAAGCATGGATAGATTTTTTATGGATAATTTTGTTTGAATGATTCTTTTAGATACTGGGAACAATTTAAAAGTAAAATATGAAAATTCATAATCTATTTATATTTTTATTATTTATACTTAACAACTTCAATAATAATTTAGAGTTTAAAAAAATCCAACGAATAAAACTTGATAAGAATTTGGATCTTGTATGCTAATATTTATATTTTAATACTATAGGATTAGTTTTTTATGCTACAAACACTATTATATTACAATATTTGTTGTTTTTTTATGTCTAAAGGAGTTCCTTGTTCAAATAAAATATACATACAGCACGTATAATTACTCATGTGATGTGATTTCAATGTAATTATTTGCATTATAGTATCATATTAATGGCAATACAAGTATTTCGCATCTTAATTGTATAGTAAATTTATATCATTACCCTTAAAGAAATAGATCTTTAGCTTCTACCATGGATTTATTTTGTATTTTCATAGAAAAAATACGCAATTAAAAATAAACTATCTATCCCTAGAATTAAAAAAAAAAAAAAACTAATTGATGATGGGGCCTTTTTGTAATTTTAATTTTTGTTGTACAGTAAAAAGATTTCGATGCCCTTGGTATCAAATAATTTAACCCTTAGGTTAAAGGATATTTATGATATTTTGTTGCTGGTTTTTTGTAATTTAATAGTTGGGATGGGGTCAATTGAATATCTTGATAAATAAAAAGAACTGAAAAAATATGTTGTTGTGTGCTGTGTACGCGTTAGTCTTTCCACTGTTTTAGGACGGCGCAAATGGCTAATTCAAGAGATCAAATCTTTCACTTCGAGGTTGCTCCCGATGCATTTTTGCGTGTTCTATTTGAAAAAACAATGCTTGTATATATAAGTTCGCTATTTTGTTGGTGCTTTTCCTCGATCTTAGCACTTGTCCTGAACTTCTCTTTATTTTGTATTCCGTCTGCATTCTTTTGTTTTTGGTTGCTTCATTTTAATAAAAAATTATGAAAATTGAAATTTTATTTAAATTTCATTTTCATTTAAGTTTTTATTTTTGTTAAATTTAATCTATATTATTTTAATTTTTATTTATATAATTTAAAATGTTTTTTATTTGATTTTTTTATTTCACCCTCTATTATTTTTTTCCTAGTAAATTTCATTTTTATTTTTTTATAGTTTTTTTTCCTTGTAATTTTTTTTTAATTTTTTCACTCAATTTAATCATTCAATTTTTAATTTGTTTGGATTTTAGTTTTTTAATTAAACTTATATTTAGAATTTCATGAGTTTGCAAGTTCTTAAAATTATCCTGGTTTTAAAGTTCACTTGGGATTTATTTATTTTATTTTATATTTTTTGAAGCAAATGTTTTTTTTTTTTGGTATTTACTTAATTGGAGATTTGACTATATTTTCTCCAACCTTTTCCTTTATTTTATCCTTTTTTTTAATTTGATTGGGTTTTTTCATACATTTTATTTATTTATTTATTATTTTTTTGAGTTAAATAAAATTAATTAATTGAATATAAACAAATAATTACTCTTTTTTTTTTTTGGCGTTGCTTTAACAATCCATATGGTTTCTTTTAATATCATCATGCACTAATTTGCAATGGAGTTTAAACTATTTCAATGAGGTTTTCTGGTGGTGGGCAATGTTAACATTGCAATGACGATAAATCTCTAATTTTTTTTTTTAGTATGATATTAATAATTTATTTATTTTTATTTATTATTACTAAATATTTTTTATACAGCTAGTCTTCTATCATGACCTATGATGTAAAACTAATTGATACATTACCTAGATTATTTATTTAAGTTAATGACTCAAATATTAAAATTTTATTTTTTGGATTCATTTAAGTTAATGACTCAAATATTAAATTTTTTGTTTTTGCTTTTTTACAAGTACTGTCACTGCCTAAACATCTATGTCATGTGTCTCTCTGTGTGTGTAGTGCTCTCGGCAAAGAAGTTTAACATCTCTTATTTCATTTTTATTGAATTTCAAATTTATTTTGCAAAAAAAAAAAACCCAGTCCAGGAGTCATGTTAAACTTAAACAACATATTAGAAGGGCGCACCCGATCAAACGAAAGAAAACGCAACAAAAATAAAAGGAAAACCTTCATTGATATTTTATTTATCAACACATCGACTAGTTGAAAGAGGTCGAGAATACCTCTCAAGGTTATATGGTGAACATAGGATCGATGCCAGGGTAGAGCATTATTTTTCATGATGGCCAAGCTGGTTTCTTAAGTAAAAATGTCATTGACCTAGATGCCTTTAAAGCCAAACAAAGGGATATGGCAGATATTGCTAAGTTCTTGTAGATGGAGACTTGAAGTTAGGAGGAGAAGTAGGGGATTTCCTTGTGAGATTAGACAGTGTAATCCCGTGAACTATGTGACGTGTCCAATGTCTGCTATTAGAATGATGCGAGAGAATAAGGGATTTAGCGAGGAAAAAGAGGTTAATGAAAGAGGCAGGACATAGTCTGGTAGAGATTGACACGGCACTATTTGCGAGGAGGTAGATTTGTGCAAATTAAACATTGACTTAGCTTTGGTTGACGACGTTAGTCTAGACCAAACCACTTTTTATCCATGTTTATTGTCAAATACTTGTTCTGAAGGCTCCCCCTGCAAGTTAAATTTAGCTGTCCAAATATTAGTTTATTCTGGGATTGATGCTTGCTGGAAGTTACACAATGTGTGTTTGGGAAAGAAAGGAAAGCTAATTGCAGGGAAACAAACTTGTTTGTTTTAACTTAGGACTCTTATGAAAAATAAAATTATCTTTTCTTTAGGTAGATGTGGCTGCTACCAGTGGCAGCCCCTTTATGGAATGGTTGGAAATTTTGTAGTAGAAGCTTAACAATGCAGAAGACAAGGCTCACCTTCTTTGTATTGCTGCTGTTTTGATTTGGCGACTGTAGAAGCATTTTAATAGCGTTGTCTTTAATGGTATTTTTCCAAATCCTCAATTTACTGCCAATCTGGAATGAATTCATATCTTGGAATATGAGCTTGCTATGATGGAAAATTCACTTAGCACTAGCTGTTTGTCCCAACACAGCATATTTTAGTTATCAGGATTTCAATTGGATGCCTTCAGCTCATGGGATCAAGGAAGCTTTGAGTTGGGCCAAGGAGCAAGGGTTAGCTTAATTTGTGCTAGAACAGATTGTTCGGTGCTGATGCAGACATTTTCAATAGAGGACCTCTACTTTTGGATACGAAGGTCATTCTGCATGATGATTTACAGCTTCAAGGGAAGTTCAAGTACTTTTGTTTTGATATATTCGTAGAACTTGTAATAAGGTTGCACATTTCTAGCCAGGGAAGCTAGCATGTGTAGTTGATGACATTTCGGATTCTAGTCGTATTAATGAATTTCTGTCGGAGGATATAACTATGCTCTTGTATCTGACAACAGGTTTCTTTCTCTCTCTCTCTCTTTTTTTTCAATGAATCCATTAGCTGTACTGGCAGAAAAGAGAAAAAGGATAATAAGGAAAGCTTCTCTCAAGAACTTATTTTTAGTTGAAACAAAATGGAAAACTTGAGGGCTCTGTTGGTCTTCTAGATTTATGTTTGGGCTACTTTATATGCCCGTTTCCTTATTTTTGTAAATAACAAATATTTTTTTTCTTGTGGCAGTGGTTGGCTATCACGGTGCAAGATCTTCTACTATACATTATTTAGTCGGGTGTATGGGTTTGCAGGTTCTTGTGCGCACCTTGCAATGTTGAACTCTTCGTGGACTCAATCTCACATTGAAAAGCTTTGGAAGATTCCAAACCGTATTAAGCGAGTATATCCTCCTTGTGGTACATCGGGGCTTCAGGTTTGTTATATTGTGTCATTGCTCTTCTCATGCCAATATCTTCATCGCTTGGGGTTCTAGAAAGTTGAAGTCCAAACAGGTGCTTCCTTTGGAAAGACCTGCAGAAACTCCGACATTTATATACGTGGCTCAGTTTCGTCCTGAGAAGGTGGGCATACTTACATAAACCTAGTGAGCACAAGGTACTGCAGTTTTAGTGGCTTGTTCCGGGGGCCTTTGTGGGCTTACATTCGTCTTTACAGCTTGTGTTTCATGCCTCAGACACACCCACTTTAACTCGAGGCCTTTTCAATTGCCATTAAGAGGTTAGATACAGACATGCCGAGACCTGTGCTCCAGTTTGTTGGTAGTTGCCGAAACCAATTTGATGAGGACAGGCTGCAGAAATTGCAGGACAAAGCAGTTGAATTGAAGATAGATGGGGACTTACAATCCTACAAGAATGTGATGTAAGGTTGGTGCAAGCACTTTATAAAATTGCTCTTTTCTTATTGAAAGTTGAAGAGCCTAATATGAGCGTGTGTATGTATATATTGGCAAGCAAGCAAGCGCTTCATTCTACTGTTCTGTGTGTGTAAATTGTATTCGTATACATTTATTCTTAAAAATACACCGGAAGGATATGATGTGGAGCGTATGCTCCATACCCGGAAGAAGATGATTAATCATACTCTGTTCTGGTTCAGCTTGTTGATCAATTTGATATTTATTCTAGTGTCTCACTAGTAAAAAAAAAAAGCATTTCATTAGGTTTTCTTTGCTTTTGCATGATTCATGAGTTGATTCTGACCGTGCCAGAGTATTCTTGCATCACTATAACTAACTTGTTACGAGATTTCATTTGGCTGAGGAATTGCGAGTTGTGCCTTACTGCTGAATTATTATTTAACCCATTGTTTTGATGTAGAATATGATGTTTGGTCTAGAAAATTTGATGAGAGGTCTGTGGAGGCGATGGGATTATCTAAAAAAGAGGATAGTGTGCTAATTGATACAATGAATCATTAAGTTCAAGAGTTTCTTTTATGGCTAATGATTTATAGTTGATTACCCCACCTTAAATTTCAAGTTGGTTTCAGTTTTATTGCCATCTTCTTTATCTGGAGTTCTTTAGGCTCAGTTAGCTTTAACCTAATAAAGGTATTTTCTTCTTCTTTCCTCTTCGGTGTTTCTTGTGTACATCCTCTGTCTTTGGGTTTGGAGCATATTTTCTCATGAATTCATATATACTGGGAAAGTCTTTCATTGCGTTTTGCTTTTACCTGGAGAAATAGAAAGGGAAGAAAACCCTAGTGTTCTGATCCATGTCTGAACTTTTAACCTTGGCCAATTGACAGGGACTTGGTGAAACTTTTGGGAGGTTCTGTGGCAGGAATCCATTCT
>NW_011499863.1:725918-729045 GCF_000495115.2 Populus euphratica | reverse complement strand
CAGGAATGCATTCTATGGTAGATGAATGTTGAATAAAATGAGAGAAGTTGGAAAAAACAGAGAACAAGATGATATTTATTTTGCAGAGCTATAGGCAAGTCAATTACATAAGACTAGGAGCTAACGGTTATATTCATTATTTCAGCCATGAAATCCTAAACAAACTTCTAAGAATAGCAAAGCAATATTGGAACTAAACAATCTGCAGAAGAACTAGGAAATAAAGCCGACTTGGCCAATAATTTTGCATGACTGGTGTTGTAGTTTTTAACATCCCTCTTAACACCAGCATCTTTTTTGTTAACCATTCCGAGCTGATGACAAAAGCTTTCAAACTTGTTGCCACTCAAGCTTTTTGTAAACAAATCTACAACTTGATTTTTTGTGGTAACATATTTCAACTCAATTTCTTCTTGCAGCACCTTCTCTCTAATAAAATAATGCACTTTTATGTGCTTAGTTCTTACATGAAAAATAGGATTTTTAGCCAAACGTATTGTTGATTGATTATCATAATATAATGTAACTGCTATTTTTATTGGTTGACATAGATCCTTCAATAATCATATAAGCCAAGTACTCTCTTGTGCTGTTATTGTTGAAGCTTGGTATTCTACTTCAGTTGTTGATAAAGACACAGTTGGTTGTCTTTTGATGCACTAAGAGATTGCTCCCCATCCAAGCATAAAAACATACTTGGTAGTTGAGCGTCGAGTATCATGATCACCTGCATAGTCAGCATCACAAAAACCAACTAGGTTGTAGTCTTCATCTTTCTTATATAGAATGCCATAATCAAGTGTGCCCTTCACATATGGTAAAATTTGCCGAACTGCTTCTAAATGAAGTTTCTTTGGATTTTACATGTATTAACTCAACACACCTACTGCATGAGAAATATCTGGTCTACTTAAAGTTAAGTAAATCAAACTGCTTACTAATTATCGATACATTATTGCATCTTCTAAATCCTTCCCTTCAAGAGCACAAACTTTTGCATTTGCTTCTATTGGTGTTGAGATTGGTTTGCAATTAACCATTCCAAACTTCTTCAATAAATTGCTAGAATATCTTTTTTGATGAAGAACTAGCCCTTCATGAGTATAATCAATCTCTAGACCAAGAAAATGCTTGAGTTGCCCAGGCTCTTTCATTTGAAAACAAACTGATAAATTTTGCTTTATCAAGAAAATTTCTTTTTTATAATCTCCTATTATAATTAAGTCATCAACATATACTAGCATAGTAAGCTTTGTGTTAACTGATTTGACAAACACACTACAATCTGCAGATGTTACTAAATAGCCACTATAAGTTAGAAATTTAGCAATTTTACCATATCAGGTTCTTAGTGCTTGTTTTAATTCATAGAGCATCTTTCGTAACTTACAAACACATTTAGGATGATCTTGATTTTGAAATCTTATTGGTTGGCTCATGTAAATTTCTCGATCCAATTCTCCATGTAAAAACACATTCTTCACATCCATTTGCCACATATTTTAATTTTTATTAGCTGTAAGTGCAAGTAAAACTCTAACCGTTATAATTTTTGCAATTAGACTAAACATTTTATCATAATCCAGTCTATACTATCGAGAGAAACCTCGAGCTACCAGGCGTGCTTTATATCTTTCAATTAATCTATCCGTGCGACGTTTTAGTTTGTAGACCCATTTGCAAGAAATAGGCTTCACATCTCTTGGTTTCAGTACAAGCTCCCAAGTCTGGTTTCGTTCTAAGGCAACAAATTCCTCTTTCATGGCTTTATTCCATTCCAAACTGAGCTGTGCTTCTTCAAATGTCTCCGGCTCTGTTGCGTCTTCTTCTTCTGTTATAACAGCATTAGCATATTTAGGATTTGGCCTTTGAATTCTTGTTGATCGTCTTGGTTCAACTGTTTTGCTAGGCTCTCCTTCTCCTTCTTCACTTGGTTGTTCATACACACCTGTTCGTCATGGACGTTGTGCTGTGTCATCATCTGAAACTTCTCCTGCTTCTAAATCCAGTTGAAGCTGGGCAGACTGCAAAGAAGCTGAATCTGGTAACGTCTCCTTTTCTGAAGACCACCATGAGGATGCTTCATCAAAGACCACATTACGTGATGTGTAGCACTTCCCAGTTAAAGGATCACAACATTTCCACCCTTTTCTTTGACTGTCATAGCCCACAAAAATACATCTCACGGCTTTCTTGTCAATCTTGCTACGTAAATGATCAGAAATATAAACACATAGCATACACATCCAAAAACACAAAAATAACTGACTGTAGGTTTCATGTTCCATATTTTTTCAAAGGGTCTAAGGAAACATAACAGTTTCTGAGGAAGCCTGTTGATCACATAAGCAGCAGTTTTCATTGTTTCTGCTAAAAAACGTCCTGAAATATTCTTTGCATGGAGCATACTGCGGCAGAGTTCTGTGAGGTGTCTGTTTTTTCTACGCCATTCTGTTATGGAGTGTTGGCACATGTGAATTGATGATGTATTTGGTGTTCCAGTAGACAATTAGAGAATTCATCGGATGTGTACTCTCCCCCATTGTTTGTGCGTAAAGAACGAATTTTTTCACCAATCTCTGCTTCTGCTGCACTCTTGAACTCTTGGAATTTTGAGAAGGTTTCAGATTTCTCTTTCTGAAAATAAACCCACACATACCGTGAAAAATCATCAATAAAAGTCACCATGTATCGCATTCCACTGATAGAAGCTTGCTTCACAGGTCCAAAAATATCAGAATGGACTAATTCCAATGGTTTCTTGGCTTTAAACTTGGACTCTTCATACGGCAACTGATAAGCTTTTCCATACTGACATCCTGCACACACTGTGTCTGTTCTTACTTTAAGTTGAGGAAGTCCCTTCAACATCGACTTCTTCATCATTACAGCTAGTTTAGAATAGCTAACATGACTCAAACGTAGATGCCATAAGTCTGTTGTCTCGTTCTTTCTGGTTTAGAAGGGAGAGAGAAGGGAGAAAGAAGAAGAAGAGAAAAGAAGGGAATTAGAAGAAAATAGAAAAGAGTTGAAGGAAATAAGTTTAAAGGTAAGATTATATATAAATATGTGTTGATTAAGTTTTAATTTTGGTTTTGATAAATGTTAGGGTTTTGAAAATTTGTGT
>NW_011499863.1:702242-724318 GCF_000495115.2 Populus euphratica | reverse complement strand
CGTGACAAACTTGGTATCAGAGCTTTAGATTAAAGAAACAATAATATAATTAATTTCATAATAAATGGAGCATTAGGATCCGTATTGTCTTGTTTGTTGGTTTTGAAATTTTGAATTCTCATCAAGCATGTCTTCTTCCTTATGACTGATATGCTTTCCTATAATTTATTGATAATTATCATGTTATTGTTCTAGCATGAATTAAGTGCTCTAACTTTTATTTTAGGAAATGCCGAGGAAAAGACAAATAGCTAATACTATTAGAGTAGATGATGATCAGGATGATGTTCCAATTGTGAGGTTGAGAACCGCAAGGCAGAGAAAGAGGCGCGGTGCACCTGTGCCGCAACATGTTGAGGAGGTACCTCCACCAGAGGAGGAAGAGCCTCAGGAGATAGAAGAGGAAGATATGGTTGATGAAACAAGTGTGGGGATTGCTGACCCTGAACCTGTTACAGAGGTCCAACAACTTAGTCAGGTTGTGCGGACCTGGATAGAGTTTTCTATGGAGAAAGATAGAAGAAGGGATAGAGATGTAACCTCGACATCCCATACTGTTCAGGGAGTTAATGTGCCGTTGAATGACTTCATGAAGTTGGCACCTCCTATTTTTACTGGGATGGACAGTTCAGAGGAT
This sequence comes from Populus euphratica, assembly GCF_000495115.2. Classification (NCBI taxonomy): domain Eukaryota; kingdom Viridiplantae; phylum Streptophyta; class Magnoliopsida; order Malpighiales; family Salicaceae; genus Populus; species Populus euphratica. The sequence goes on along the minus strand of NW_011499863.1, from coordinate 723,681 downwards.
CCTCAGAGGTTTCTAGATGATATTTGGCGACGGTGTGAAGCTTTGGGATGTACAGACCACCGAGCTGTGAGTTTGGCATCGTTCAGGTTGGAGGGAGATGTGGCAATCTCTTGGTTTGAGTCTAGGAAAAGAACAAGACCAGTAGATGCTCAGTGGACATGGAAGGAGTTTAGCTCCATGTTTTTAGACAAGTTTCTTCCTCAGAGTGTCAGGGATGCTCGGCTTTATGAGTTTGAGAGGCTATCTCAGGGGAGCATGACAGTGGATGAGTATGATCTGAAGTTCACTCAACTATCTAGGTATGCAGAACATCTTCTACCTACTGAGGAGTGGAGGGTGAAGAGGTTCATTAGAGGACTTAAATCCTCTATGTATATGATGATGGTGTCACATGTGTTTCCATCCTACTCCTCAGCTGTAGATAACGCCAGGTTGATAGAGGCGCGAGAATTAGAGGATATGACTGCAGGCCAGTCTAAGAGGCCTAGAGAAGAGGGTCAATCTTTTAGGCAACACGGATTGAGTGCAGGTCCGTCTAAGGGACGAAGTGGCCGTCAGGGCTCATGGGTTCAGAGGAGGTTTAGACAGAAACCGTCAGGTAGTGGCTTGGGTGGTCAGAGTGGCAGTAGTAGTACTCAGAGTTTAGTTCAGACAGCACCTCGTAGTTCATTTGTTTCACCTGGAGATAGTTCTTCATGTCAACACTGTGGAGGAGGTCATACTAGTGCAGAGTGTTATAGAAGGACTGGGGCTTGTTTTAATTGTGGCCAGATAGGCCATAGGATCAGAGAGTGCCCGAGGAGACAGTTATCAACTTCAGGATTATCTGCTTCAGTCCAGCATCCTATTCAGGCACCATCGACGAGCCAGTCTGTGGCTCATGGGGGTAGAGGTTTTGGTGGCCATGGTCAGAGAGGCCGGGGTGCAGGTGATAGAGGTCAGATACAGCAGGGTCAGGGGCATGCCAGAGTTTTTGCCTTGACTCAGCAGGATGCTCAGGCATCCAATACAGTTGTTTCAGGTATTCTTCTTGTTTGCTCTTTTGAAGCAAAGGTGTTGTTTGATACGGGTGCAACCCATTCATTTGTGTCTCCATATTTTGCTATGAGGTTAGATAAACAACCAACCTTGTTAAAATCCCCAATTTCAGTCTCCACTCCCTTAGATGAATTAATATTGGTGAAGTATGTGTATCTGGATTGTGAAATAAAGATTGGAGATAAGATCTTTATGGGAGACTTAAATGTCTTAGATATGGTTGATTTTGATGTAATTTTGGGAATGGATTGGTTGGCAAAGCATAGGGCTTCAGTAAATTGTTGGGATAAGAAAATACTGTTTGATCTAGATAAAGAAGTTGAGTTGATATCTCAAGGAGATAAGATTGAGTCTCCATCAATTATGTTGTCGGCTATTTCGAGAAAAATGGCTCGAAAAGGGGTACAATGTTACTTAGCATATATAGTGGATGTAGAGAAAGAAGTCCCTCAGTTAGACCAAGTCCCTATAGTCAGGGAGTTTATCGATGTCTTTCCCGATGACTTACCTGGATTGCCTCCATATAGGGAGATTGAGTTTTGTATTGACTTGGTTCCGGGTATTGAACCAATATCAATGGCACCATATAGAATGGCACCAGCAGAATTGAGGGAGCTAAAGGAGCAACTGCAGGATTTGTTGGATAAAAAGTTCATCCGACCAAGTGTGTCCCCTTGGGGAGCCCCGGTGTTGTTTGTGAAGAAGAAAGATGGGTCATTGAGGTTATGTATAGATTATAGACAACTGAATCGGGTGACAGTTCGAAATAGATACCCACTCCCTCGTATTGATGATTTGTTTGATCAGTTGCAGGGAGCTCAATTTTTTTCTAAGATCGATCTTCGATCTGGGTATCATCAGTTGAGAATTAGAGAGACAGACATTTCAAAGACAGCTTTTAGAACTCGGTATGGTCATTATGAGTTTTTAGTGATGTCTTTTGGGTTGACGAATGCACCAGCAGCTTTTATGGATTTGATGAATAGAGTGTTTGGTCAGTTTATTGATCAATTTGTGATAGTTTTTATTGATGATATTTTGGTGTATTCGAGGTCTAAAGAGGAGCATGAGCAGCACTTGAGAATTGTGCTTCAAACTCTGCGAGATCATCAGTTGTATGGCAAGTTCTCAAAGAGTGAGTTTTGGTTGGAGAGTGTATCATTTCTTGGGCATGTAGTTTCAAGGAATGGGATTGAGGTTGATCCTCAAAAGATTGAAGCAGTTAAACAGTGGCTTAGGCCTACTTCAGCAACAGAGATTAGAAGTTTCTTAGGTTTGGCCGGCTATTATCGGAGGTTTGTGGAGAACTTTTCTCGGATTTCTGCACCATTGACTAAGTTAACGCAGAAGAATGTTAAGTTTCAGTGGTCTGAAGCTTGTGAGAAAAGTTTCTTGGAGTTGAAAGAAAGATTGACTACAGCGCCTATTCTAGCAGTACCATCAGGTTTTGGTGGTTACACAGTGTATTGTGATGCTTCGAGAGTGGGGTTAGGATGTGTTCTAATGCAGCATGGCAAGGTTATTGCCTATGCTTCACGGCAGTTGAAGAAGCATGAACAAAATTATCCTACACATGATTTAGAAATGGCAGCTGTCATTTTTGCTTTGAAGATTTGGAGGCACTACTTGTATGGTGAAACTTGTGAGATTTTTACAGATCACAAGAGTTTGAAATATATCTTTCAGCAGAAAGATCTAAACATGAGGCAAAGGAGATGGATGGAACTGCTGAAGGATTATAATTGTACCATACATTACCACCCGGGTAAGGCAAATGTAGTTGTCGATGCTTTGAGTAGAAAATCATCAGGGAGCTTAGCTCATATTCAGGAGGTACGAAGATCTCTGATTAAGGAGCTGCATGAGTTAGTGGATGAAGGAGTCAGATTTGATCTTAGTGAAGTTGGAGCAATGATTGCTCATTTTCAGGTTAAGTCAGATTTGTTTGATAAGATAAAAGTAGCTCAGAAGAATGATGAGTCACTACTCAGGATCAGAAATGAGGTTGAGTAGGGTAAGGCTGCAGGTTTTGTGATAGGTGATGATGATGTACTGAGATATAGAGATAGGCTTTGTGTACCTGATGTAGATGATCTGAGGAGAGAATTGATGGTAGAAGCACATCAGACAGTTTACACAATGCATCCAGGTTCCACCAAAATGTATAAAGACCTTAAGGTATGTTATTGGTGGAATAGGATGAAGGCTGATGTAGCAGACTTTGTTTCTAGGTGTTTGACCTGTCAGAGGGTAAAGGGTGAACACCAGAAACCTCCTGGATTGTTGCAACCATCGTTGATTCCAGAATGGAAGTGGGAAAGGATCACAATGGACTTTGTGACAGGATTGCCTAGGAGTCAGGAGGGTTATGATTCGATATGGGTGATTGTTGATAGGTTAACAAAATCAGCCCATTTTCTGCCAGTTAAGATTACTTATGGATATGCAAAGTTGGCGGAATTGTTTATTAGTGAGATTGTACGGTTGCATTGAGTGCCAATCTCGATAGTGTCAGATAGAGGTCCACAGTTTACATTGCGGTTTTGGGTGAAATTTCAAGAAGCTATGGGTACTAAAGTGCAGTTGAGTACAGCTTTTCACCCACAGACAGATGGTCAGTCTGAGAGGACTATTCAGATCTTGGAGGATATGCTAAGGGCTTGTGTTATGGATTTTGGAGTTGGTTGGAGTAAGTTCCTACCATTAGTGGAATTTGCTTACAACAACAGTTATCAGGCTAGCATAGAGATGGCACCTTATGAGGCTTTGTATGGTCGGAAGTGTAGATCACCGGTTTGTTGGTTTGAGATTGGTGAGAAGAGGCTAATGGGACCAGAGTTGATTCAGATTACCTCAGAGAAAATAGAGGTAATTAGAAATAAGCTTCAAACAGCTCAGAGCAGACAAAAGAGTTATGCAGATAGAAGAAGGCGTGACTTAGAGTTTTCAGTGGGTGATTGTATGTTTTTAAAAGTATCACCGACAAAGGGAGTATTCAGGTTTGGGAAGAGAGGTAAGTTGAGTCCTCGATTCATTGGACCGTATGAGATTCTGGAGAGAGTTGGGGCAGTTGCTTATAGGTTAGCATTACCACCAAACTTGTCTGTTATCCATCCAGTATTTCATGTTTCCATGTTAAGGAAGTATATGACAGATCCATCGCCTGTGTTAGAAGTTCATCCTGTTGAATTGAGGGATGATATGGTTTATGAGGTGCAACCAGAAGCCATAGTCGACCGTCAAGTGAGGAAGCTTAGGTCAAAGGATATAGCTTCAGTGAAAGTGCAATGGAAGGGTCATTCACGTGAGGAAGCGACATGGGAGCTCGAGGATAAAATGCGTGAGGAGTATCCTCATCTTTTCGATAATCTCGGTAAGTATTCAATCTTTCTTATTAAGTTTCGAGGACGAAACTTTTATAAGGTGGGGAGATTGTAATGTTTTGAATAAATAAGTAGGAAAATACAATAAAGCCCTTGGTGGCTTAAAGTGTAGGTATAAATGAATGAGGGGTAGTGTAGTAATTCAACAAAACTTGATAAATATAAATAGAAAGTAAAAAAAAAAAAACAAAACAAAATAAATGATCTGAAATTAGAGAGAATCGGCAGGAGAAAGAAGGGAGAAAGAAGAAGAAGAGAAAAGAGAGAAATTAGAAGAAAAATAGAAAGGAGTTGAAGGAAATAAGTTTAAAGGTAAGATTATATATAAATATGTGTTGATTAAGTTTTAATTTTGGTTTTGATAAATGTTAGGGTTTTGAAAATTTGTGTTTTGGGTTTGATTGATGAATTAATTGAATTTTATGGGTTGATTGTTATGGGTAATGGATTATTTGGTGGATTTTGAGAGATTGAATTGAAAGATGATGATTTTGAGTTATGATTTTGTTTGAATGGTGAAATTATGTTAGAAATAAGGAAATAACAGTGGGTTTCTGTTGAAATTCTGGGTTGGAGGTTGAAGATGACGAAAATTCATTTTGGTCCTTCAATTTGTGGAAATTACAGTTTAGTCCCCAAACTTTGGAAAATTTACAGATTGGTCCCTGGGGCATATTCCGAGATTCTGAACAGAATAAAAGATAAATTATGGGCAGAATTCCTGTATAGTTATGAAATTTTAACACTTTCAATTTGGTCCTTCAATTTGACAAAAATTACCGTTTAACCCTAAAAATTTGATAAAATTCCAGAATGGTCCCTGGAGTATAATGAGATGATCTGGACAGAAATGAGGATTGGTTATGGTCAGAATTTCAGTAGATTCATGGATTTATGATAAGTTTAGTTTGGTCCTCCAAATGGATAAAGTTACAATTTGACCCTTAAAAATATAATAAATTACAGATTAGTCCCTAGCTGTAATATTAGCTTTTGCAGATGTGTTTGATGAATAATTGAGGGTTAGTTAGTGAAGTATTACCAATTTTATTATTTGTTTTATTGCGGATTAGATTTTGAGAAAATCGTTAATTTTTGGGTTTTTGGAATATAACTAATTAGTTCAAAAATATATAGGGTTATGGAATATATACTTAAATAAGTGTATTAAATAGGTTATATATTCTTTTGAGTCATTCTTGAATATGTCTCCTTTGTATTCAGATAATCCTGATATTCTACCGGCAGGACGTCAGTAGGATTTTCTTCGGTGTTTGCTTTTGATTTCTGTTTGCTTTCGAGTCAGGTGAGTGGATAATTTTCCATATGCATGAGAAATATTATAAATATTTGATTTGTTAATATGAATTGGATCATGCTTCTTGGTAATATATTTGGTGACTAATATCCTTGTTATGATAAGCATGATCATTCGTTGAATCCGAATTCTTGATATGAACCAGTATGTATTTTGGATTGACTTATGAATTGATAGCTCCTCATTTGATTGATGTCATGAGTTGAGCCTTGAGATATGAATATGCCTGTTTGATTATGATTATGACCCTATGGTATGTTAGTCAGAATACCCATGCTAACAGGGTAATGTTAGTCTTTGTGCACATCGTATCTGAACCCTAGTTGGTCGGGGGAGTCACCAACCTGTGTGGACTGATCATCCCACAGTACGGAGCCTCATGCTCATTGCATTTTGATTTTCTGACGATTTTATCATATGATATTCTTGTTATGGCCTATTTGAGAAACCTTTTTTATAAGAACCTAAATCCATACTTGTATATATATTTCTCATTATTGTATTATTTCGTGTGTGTATATTGAACATTATCTACTCACTGAGTTGTTAAACTCACACTCTCATTATTTATCATTTTCAGGCTTATAGCTTGATAGCAGGTCACTTTTGTTGGACCTTCAGAACCTGCTCTTTTGGTTGTAATCCGTGCATTTTCCTTTATGTCTAATTAGTGCTCCAAAACTATAAAATTATATTAACTCTTGTATTAAGACAATTCAATTATATTATGAAGTTGATTTTGTTATTAATGCTGCGTTGAACTCTGATTGAGTTAGGATAAATTTGTATGTAAGTTTGGGTTCGCATAGGTACGGAACCTTGGAGGGGAACCTTGCCTATGTGCCGGTCATGGATCCGGGATTCGGGTCGTGACAACCATCACACAAATAACTAAATTAAATAAATAAATCTAAGCTCACATTTGGGAGTTTGGTCCAGAAGAGACTTGTTAAAAATTAATTTTTTTTATGTTTTCATATATGTGCTGATGGTAATGATTAAATTTTAAAAAATAAAAAAATAACTATCATCATACTTTTAAAAATTTTAGTATATTAAATTCTCAAAAAAAAAAAGACCTGGATGGGATAAGAAGAGGAGAGTGTTTTGGTGATAGTGCAGTTGAAGTTTAAAGATTTTGCATATTTACTATTGACAATAGGGAGATGATTGATGGGGAAAAAAAAGATAAATAAAAGATGAAAAGATAAAGTATTTTAAGGATATTAGTTTTAATATTAATTTTATTTTTTAATTTAAATTAAAAATATTAAATTTTAATTTATTTTGTAGATTGAATTTTACTTAAAATTTAATTTTTAAAAATATTAAATTTTAATTTATTTTGTAGATTGAATTTTACTTAAAATTTAATTTTAATATTCAAAATGATTCTAAAATTAAAATTTGAATTGAATGTGAATATTTTCATCATACTCTTTTTCCAGAAAAGAACAAGACTTGTCAAATTATAACCCCTAATCATTGTGGGTCCCATATCTATTCTCTATTATAGGAGGTCCTGAATATGACGTGGCCATAATAGTTTAAAATAATAGTTGGTGACATACATCCAGGTTCTATCTTGGTCCTCCCCGCCAATATTTATTTTTATATTTTAAAAACAATTATATATTTTTTATTTTTTATTTTTTATATGATATATCGAAAATAATGTTAAAAATATATATATGTTAATATATTTTTAAAAAAAAATATTTTGAAGAATTACCATGTAAAATATTATCAACTATATAACAGTATAATATAAATTATAATTTTTTAAATTATATAAATAAAAAAGGAGTCAAGCCGCGTTCAAACATTAACCGATGTAAATTTTTTCCTTCTTGATCGCTATTAATTTATTGCTCTGGTACGACGTAGTATACAATAATATTGCATGCATGTTGTCCATGGGGGAACAATGCCCCCTGGCCACAACAAGAGAGCTGTCAGAATATTTAGAAGGGTTAGCCTGCACGTGTTTTCAGAGATCCCGTATTAAGTCAACTTTTTTGTTTTTATTCTAAATTTATAATTAAATATTAAATTTATTATATAAATATTAAAAAATTAAATTTTTATTAATATATATATATATATATAATCAACTAAACTAACAGCTTTTTCTGTGTCTTACTATTTTTACCATTTTTAAAAATCCGTTGCTCCTAACGGTCTACTTTTTTTAACAAGAGAGACAGGCGAGACAGTCATGCCACTAGTCACACACTACCTACCTCGCCCAGCAAACACACTGTCGTTTTCTCTGTCGAAAAATAATTAAAACAAAAAACAAGTTATTCGAGTTCAATGCTACTTGGCCACCTTCTTCTCTGCCTGCTTAAACCTTAGACGGCAGCAGCAGCTAAGCATCAAGCGGAGATAGAAATATTCACGTGGCAGCGTCTCGGTAACGTTTCCTTTCTATCTTCTCTTTGTTTTTCTGTTTAGTTCCCAGGGAACTGTTGGAAAGGAAAGGAAACGCTCATTTCTTGAATTTTTTTTTTCTGGGTAGACATAAATTTTAGTCTTTTCTTCGGCTGATTGGAATGGAAAGAAGAAAGAATAGAAAATTTTGGTTTAATTTCATGGTTCTTGTTGCATAGAAGAAATTGTCGAAATGTTGGGTTTAAGTGAATTTGATAGTTGTTGTACAGCGCATTGGTTATCATAGATTTTAGTTTTCTGGGCTATTTTGATTACCTAGTTTCTGATCATATCTACTCTGTTTTCCGTACTTTTATAGCACCAAATGGAGCATTATTTTTATTTATTTTTTGTTTGTTTGATGAGCTATTGTATCAATGTATACCTGATTATTTCTTGTTTGCTTTAATGTTTATTTGATTGGTTAATGAGAAACTTAATGGAAAGAGAGATCCGAAGAGTTGGATCAAAGGGAGAGATTTTTGTAGTTTTTTAATAAATTTTATTGGGTTAAATTAGTTTTGGATATTGATCGTTCATGTTTAACTATTTGAATGCTGAATTATTTTTAATGCTTGGTGGATTTTAGTTGACTTCTATGGATCTCCAAAGCGCTGACGGAGTGCGAAGAAATTCGACGCTGATATGTGCACCGATAATGGCAGAATCAGTTGATCAAATGTTGGTTCAAATGAAAAGGGCGAAGGAGCTTGGGGCCGACCTTGCTGAAGTTCGGGTGGATTTCTTGAAGAATTTCAGTCCTAGAAATGATCTCGAAGCCTTGATTAAACAATGCCCTTTACCCACTCTTATCACTTACAGGTAGTAGATCATAAACCAACAATTTGTGCTATAAAAATGAGATTGTCTTAGTGATTGCTTTAAATAATCCAAGTTTCACACTTGTGTTAATTGCAAATTATAAGAACTTGTGTAGCCACTTTTTTAACTTCTACAAAGAACAGAGTAGAAAGTGTGTACTGACTCAGTGATGCTTTAATTTATTCTTTCATTTGTTCAAATCTCAAGTTAAGTAGCCTGGTTATTCATAAGGTTTGGTGAACTTTTTGTCGAACATTTTGAAAATTCAGCTCTGGCCTATTCTGTGTTCCATCTCCCCCTTGATAGTGAACTGTAGTATTCCTTTGCTATTGGATTCATATGAATTTTCCCCATGGATCATATATGTTTTAGACCGAAATGGGAAGGCGGTCAGTATGATGGTGATGAAGACAAGCGACAAAAGGCACTGCAAATAGCCATGGAATTGGGAGCAGATTTTATAGACATCGAACTTAAGGTTAGCCTTTCTACCTTCTGTATTCTATTATTTTTGTAGAGAGAGTCATTTGATGAGTAAATATATTTACCACAGCAGTTAGACAGGTTTTTTACTGAAACTTTTATTTTTGATGCTTGAAGGTAGCTCAAGAGTTTTATAATTTCATTCAAGGGAAGAAACCTGAAAAGGTCAAGATCATTGTTTCTTCACACAACTACGAATGCACTCCCTCCATAGAGGAAATAGGTGACCTTGTGGCCAGGATACAAGCTGCTGGAGCTGATATAGTGAAGGTGGCAACAACTGCTATAGACATTACAGATAATGCACGGATGTTTCACATAATTGTGAATTTGCAAGTAAGTAGCTTGCAAGTCATGGAAGTGCATGCCTTTTGAATTGCAGGATTGTCTCATATGAAATATTCTCCTCTCTAAAATTTCATGTCAAACGCGAGTACGTGCTAATGTTGAATGACAATGATGAGCATCCGCGTGATATGTCCGACTAGTTATAATATCTTTATTTTGTAAACCTTTGTAATTGACGCTTCAGCTGAATCATAGGTTCCAATGATAGGACTTGTTATGGGCGAGAGAGGTTTAATGTCAAGGGTGCTTGCTGCAAAATATGGAGGATTTCTCACTTTTGGTTCAATTGAGGCAGGAGTAGTGTCTGCTCCAGGGCAACCAACTGTCAAAGATTTATTGGAACTTTACAACCTCAGAGAGATTGAAGCTGATATCAAAGTACATGGTGTTATTGGGAATCCTATTGGTCATAGCAAAAGCCCTCACTTGTATAATGCAGCATTTAAGTCAGTTGGCTTTAATGGAATCTATCTGCCTCTGTTGGTTGATAGTGTTGCAAATTACATATCAGCATATTCATCTCCAGACTTTGCTGGATACAGGTAAAACTTTTCTCTGAAATATTTACGCATGTAACACAAATCATGCATTGTATTTTATTTCCATATCCTCTTGCTCGGCCAAAACGACTAAAATAAGTTTTGCATCGTGTCCGTTTTCCTTTTGCAGTGCTAGACTTTCATATGAAGTTGTGGGGCTATATACTGCCTCGTATTGACGAGAAGATTACACTTGCTTTTTTGAAATTCGAAAACTTTGGATATGAATTCTAAGTTTAGAGCTTTTAGAAGTTAAAGAAGGAATCTTAACAAATGATCTTCAAATCGAAGTTATAGACATTTTTTTTAATTACGAGCTTCAGAAGAATGAATTATGCGCAAAGTAAATTCCTGGGAGTTTGTCAAATAATACAAGTGTCTGTTATGCTTGATATAGACGGTATCGTTTATTATTCAAATCCTTGGATGGTTCCTGCATATTTATTCCTTGTAAAATACAGTTATACAATTCCTCACAAAGAAGATGGACTCAAGTGCTGCGATGAGGTCGATCCAATAGCGAAGGTATCTTGTCACTCTGAGGCATTCATAATTTAAAACTTGTTCACACCACTACCTTAAAGAACTTCAATTTCAGAAAAAGATGCTTGTTCCATCCCTGCAAAATAGTGCATGTTTTATTATAATTTTTTTTTTTTTGGCAGGAAATTGGAGCTATTAGTTGCATGATTAGGAGACCGGGTGACGGGAAACTAGAGGGCTACAATGTTGACTATCTTGGAGCCATAGCAGCTATCGAGGAGGCACTAGGAGGTTTGTATATATGTTACAGAGTGTGTTCTGTTTACACTTTCTTGGTCGATGTATTTTCCTATAACCCTGAATTCTCCTTGCAGCATCCAATGGTGCCCCTGCATCTGTTTCACCGTTGGCAGGTAAACTCTTTGTTGTCATGGGAGCTGGTGGAGCTGGAAAGGCCCTTGCTTATGGTGCACATAAGAAAGGAGCAAGAGTTGTTGTTGCCAACCGCACATATGGTGAGAAGCTATCTCTTGTGTCATCTTCTTTGTTCTTGATTAGTATGTATTTTGTGATTTTACATGTAGAAAATACTGATCGAGATGATTGATAGTATATATCTTGCAATATTAAAGAGAAACTCTTCTATCATACTTGGATGCGCACTTGAATCTGCAAGCATGTTTTGCAGCATCTGTTTGTTTATCTGGGTGGCTAATCTTCTGTGATTAACGCATGCGCTCTAATTTTGAAAAGCCAATAGAAATCATCTGTTGTTTTTAAGAGTTAGATCTGCTGGAGGTTTCAGATTTAAGATATAAAAGAACAAAACATTATAGCAATGGTTATTGATGGAAAGGTTTAAGATTTTTATGCATGGTTATGAAAGCGAACAAGATCATCCATAGAAACCAGCAAAGAGAAGAGGATTTTGTTCTTATGAAATTGTTACTTGAGAATACTTGAAGGCAGAGCTAACAGCAAAAACAGTGATCTTCCATATGGAATATGAGTTGCTTGTGCCTTGAATTTACACATTACTGAAGCTAGCTTCATAGATATGTGTATGAATCATTTCTACTGATGATGGCATGATTTTTTCTCTCTTTAATCCATATTTGGGAATCATTGTTCAGAAGAACATTGAATTGCCTATTTGCTAATTCAAATATCACTTTTGTTTCTTGATTTCTTTGCCAGGCAAGGCCAAGGCGCTTGCCGGTAAAGTAGGCGGACAAGCGATTCCTCTAGCCAAACTAAAAGATTTTCATCCAGAAGAAGGAATGATCCTTGCAAATACCACATCTGTTGGAATGAAACCAAGAATAGAAGATACACCACTTGCTAAGGTTTACACCTAAGTTGTCATATTCTATTGTTATGCTTAAGAGTAGATTAGTTAGCACACCTGAACCTGGATTATCCTATTTGATTCTGTCGTTGCAGGAAGCTTTAAAACACTATGCACTGGTCTTCGACGCAATTTACACGCCGAAACTGACCACTCTCTTAAGAGAAGCACAGGAGGCTGGAAGCACCATTGTTTATGGGACAGAGATGTTCATCAACCAAGCATTTGTACAGTTTGAAAGGTTCACTGGTTTGCCTGGTAAGATCAAGCTGGCAAATAACTCAAATCTCATCCATTCCGTAGTGCTTCTCTTCTTCGGATTGTGTTTTTCTTATGCTTCATCTTTCCTATTGCAGCACCAAAGCAACTCATTAGAGATGTGCTAGCAAGGAATGCATGAGAGGGAGTTTATTTTTCTTGTTGATGTACATGGTGGTTTTTAATTTAATTATTCAATCTAAATTTGTTGTGTTTTGTTATTTCTAATTTGACCTTTATATATTTTTATTTTATTTCTTTATAATTTTTGTTTTTAATTTAACCCTCCAAATCAAAAACTTCTCCTCGTAACAATTCACCAATCATTTCTAACATCAAAAAGCATATAATTCCTTTTAATCATTGCTAGAATTATTTATGGGAGATGCTGGATGGACCTGGGAGGGCATTGTTTATGGATCAGATTTCTACTTGTTTGGACAGTTGAAATAGTGGCGGAGACGCATAGGAGATTAAGGGGGCAATTGCCCCCTTAATTTTTTTTATTGTTTTAAAAAAAATTTAAATAATAGGTATTAATTTGATTATTTTAAATTAATTAAAGATTATATTATTTTTATTTGAATTGGTTATAATATGAAATTAAATTTTTTCAAGCAAATATTTTAATTGTTGTAAGTGAATAAAGAATGATATTTGTAAAATTAAAGGTTAGTTTAAAAAAAAATTATTTTTTTGTTTTTAAAAATAATTTATAATGATAAATTTAAATTATCAATCTTGATCCATATCCATGTATTATATATAGTATATTGCATGATAATAGGGTGTGAAATGTATTTTGATGAATTAATATGTATTTTATTATAAATTTTATATGAATAATTTATAATTATTATGTAACTGAACTGGATTTTATTACTATGAAAAATTAAAAAAAAAATTATAATATAATTTTTTTATTTAAAAATATTTTTAAATTAATTTTATTTTATATAAATTAGTATATTTATTTTAAATTAATTTTTAATATATATCTATATAATATAATATTTGTTAATTTATTTATTCTTTTATTTAAAATATTCTCGATTTATCACTGATTTCTAGCACATGAAATCTTTTTATGACTCAGTATTTCTTCAAAAAAAATAATATGATATTGGCCATGTCTAATAGATTTAAGATTGAATAAATCCATGCCTAGGAGGTTTAAGATACCATGCAATACTAGAAAAATATAATAATTATTCAATAATAATGATTATGGTGAAATATAATAATAGCTATAGGAATCTAAGATAATATATTATAGTACAGCTATGATTTTTTTTTAAATATATTTTATTTTAAAATATATTAAAATAATATTTTTTTATTTTTAAAAAAGTATTTTTAATATTGATGTATTAAAATAATTTTAAAACATTAAAAAATTATTAATTTGAAATAAAACAATAAAAAAGCTTAAATTTTTAAAACATAAAAATAAAAAAATAAAAATAAAAAGAGTGCTTTTGTGATAGCATAAAATATTTGAATGTTATTATTAATTGATTATCTTATAAACAAAATATTTTATAAAAATTTCTTTTAGATACTGGGAACAATTTAAAAGTAAAATATGAAAATTCATAATCTATTTATATTTTTATTATTTATACTTAACAACGTCAATAATAATTTAGAGTTTAAAAAAAATCCAAAGAATAAAACTTGATAAGAATTTGGATCTTGTATGCTAATATTTATATTTTAATACTATAGGATTAGTTTTTTATGCTACAAACACTATTATATTACAATATTTGTTGTTTTTTTATGTCTAAAGGAGTTCTTTGTTGAAATAAAACATGCATACAACACGTATAATTACTCATGTGGTGTGATTTCAATGTAATTATTTGAATAACAGTATCATAGTAATTGTAGATGATTTTGATCTCAAGGAAAGTGTTGTTTGTCATTAGAGATTTGTATATACGATTCTATTTGTTTTTATGTTTTAAATAAATTTTTTATTTTAAATTAAAATTTCTTTTGCAATCTAAATTTCGGTCTTGCAATATGGAAATGACAAGTTATGTAGCGAGTCAATGCTGATTTTATGCTGTATTAGTTTATTGATTTGTTCTCTAGGCTTGTGTGTTTTTCTATCACATTGTTTGGTAGGGGTGAAAATAGGAGAGGAAAGTTATTTTCCACCGTTGAAAATTACGGGGAAGTAAAATGTGATCTTCCATATGCTTTCATCTTCTGCGATGCTGTCAATGATATTTGGTTGAATTAATGCAAACCCTCTCTCTCTTTATTTTGTGTTGTTTTAAGAAGTTATTTTAAAATGTTTTTAAAAAATTTAAGTTTTTTTTTATAAAAATAAAAGTTTTTATATGTTTTGAATATTTTTAATGTGCTAATCTAGAAAATAATTTTTTAAAAATAAAAAAATTATTTTAATAATTTTAGCATGAAAACTACTTTAAAAATCAATTATAATTATGTTTACTCTTAATATTTATTGAATCTTTTTACTTTTTTTCCATCACTAGTAAATTCTAAGGTAAGAATTACAGGTGAAAAAAAAAGTAAGGAAAAGATAAGGTTCGTGAAAAAAACCTCATGAAGATGAAGCTTTTTCCAAATTTATAAAATTGATCGAAATGCCAGGCTTGAACAACCGAAACGCTTGCAAAAAAAGTTATTATTTCTAGGTTTAAAAGGCTTTTTAATACCAAATCAATACTGATAATTTTTAAAATCAATTTTAGAAGTTGTGTCGGGCGCGTTGATAAAGCCTAGAAAGAATTACAAAGAAAATATCACCTAGAAAAAAATAAATATAACTTACATTAGGGGTTCAAGATTATTCCTGCATTTTTGAACCTATATGAATTTATTGACATAAATGGTGGAGTATTCAATGTACAGAGCAACTGCAATTTTAAACTAAAATTCTATTTATTTTTGTATTTTAAAAAATTTTTAAATTTTTCTATTAATTTTAAATTAATATATTTTTAATACTTTTAAATTATTTTGATATGTTGTTGTTAAAAATATTTTTAAAAAAATAAAAAAATTATTAATATATATTTTAATATACAAAATTATTTAAAAAATAATTGTTACTACTTATTGTGCAAACCACCTACAATTTTTAACTGAAAACACAAGCCTAAACTAGTATCAAGAGGCTCTTATATTTTATGAGTTGTGTATATTGATGATAAAATAATTAATTTATTAAAGACATATAATTAAGAGATATATTTTTTATTTAATTCATGTATATTTTATCTTAATAATTGGAGTAAAATAGATTTGATTCTAGGACAAAACATTTGATTTTGATCCGAGATGAAGTATACAAGGAATCACTTCACCATAATTATTTGATTTTATAGTGTTGTTTTATTAGGCTTCATGTGATCACCGACGGGAGCCCCGAGCCTCTCATTAGCATTGCTCCTCGTCTCCACATCAGTAGTTCACTAGATCTTCACCACGTGTCCAACCAGCCTCCCTGATTTTCTCAAAACATTACGATCCCTCACAAAACGCATTCATGTAATTCTGGTTATTTTTTTAAATAAGTTTATTTAGAAATATATTAAAATAATATTTTATTATTTTTAAAATAGTATATTAAAATTATATAAAAATATTAAAAAATTAATTTAAAAAAATATAAAAAATATAAAGTTTTTTAAAATAATTTTAAAACACAAAAATTAATATACCTTTAACTTTACTCCATGCAATCTCGATGAACCTGAGTGGTGGGTGATTTTATCTCTCTGTTTGAGAGAGAATTTTTTTCTTAGTTTTTTTTTTTTTTATTTTGCAATCTAATTTCTGGTTTTGCAAGCTAAAAATAATTCGCCCCCATTGATAATCTGCAAACTAAAAATATTTTTGCAGAAATAATTTGCACCCATTAACAAACACGTTAGATCACCATCCTGGTCCAGTTCAATAAATTAAAAAATAAACTATAAAAAAGAAAAAAAATATATTGTTCACCTAATCATAGTTTATTGTGTTTATTGTGGATGCAAACAATGTTTTATCCTTCCTGACTAAGAAGAAAAAACCCTCTTAGCCAATTGTTTAGAGATAAAATAATCTTTGCATCAAGACAATTTTGATGTTATAAAATTGATGGGGAGCAATACAGGTGTTTCGCATCCTAATTGTATAGTAAATTTATATCATTACCCTTACAGAAATAGGTCTTTAGCTTCTACCATGGATTTATTTTGTATTTTCATAGAAAAAGTGTGTAATTAAAAATAAACTATCTATCACTAGGGAAAAAAAAAAATTGATTACGGGGTCTTTTAGTAATTTTAATTTTTTGTACAGTAAAAAGACTTTGATGTCCTTGATATCAAATAATTTAACCCTTAGATTAAAGGATATTTATGTTATTTTGTTGTCGGTTTTTTATAATTTAATGAGTTGGGGTGGAGTCAATTGAATATCTTGATAAATAAAAAGAATTGAAAAAATATGTTGTCATGTATTGCGCACATTTTAGTCTTTTTATTGTTTTAGAACAGCGCAAATAACTAATTCAAGAGATCAAATCTATCATTTCAAGATTGCTTCTGATGCGTCTTGACATGTTCTATATGAAAAACCAATGCTTATATATATAAGTTCGCTGTTTTGTTAGCGGCCTCCATTACTTCTTTTTCTTTCTCTTTCTCAATCTTAGCACTTGTCCTATGTTTTTTACATCAATCATTGAACTTCTCTTTATTTTTTATTCGGTCTATATTCTTTTTTTATTTATTGCTTCATTTAAAAAAATTTATAAAAATTAAAATTTTATTTAAATTTAATCTTCATCTTTATTTAAGTTCCTTTTTTATCAAATTTAATTTTTATTATTTTAATTGTTATTTATAAAATTTAAAATATTTTTTTATTTGATTTTTTTTATTCCACTCTCTGTTATTTTTTTCTACTAGATTTCATCCTCATTTTTTTTTTATAGTTTTTTTTCTTGCAAATTTTTTTAATTGTTTTTTCACTCAATTTCATCATTCAATCTTTAATTTGTTTGAATTTTAGTTTTTTAGTTAAGTTCATATTTAGAATTTCACAAATTGCAATTTCTTAAAATTATTCTAATTTTAAGGGGTTTACTTAAGATTTATTTGTTTTATTTAATATTTTTTGAACCTAATTTTTTTCTTTTATCCTTCGGTATTTACTTAATTGGAGATTTGACTATATTTTTTTAATTTTATCATTTATTTTATCTTTTTTTTTTAAATTTGATTGGGTTCTCTCATATATTTTATTTATTATTTTATTTTTGAATTAAATAAAATTAATTAGTTGAACATAAATAAATGATCACTCTTTTTTTTCTTTTTTCAAGGCGTTGCTTTAACAACCCATGTGGCTTTTTTAATTGTCGTCACGCACTCTTTGGAAATGCAGTTTAGACCATTTCAATAGGGTCTTTTGGTGATGGGCAATGTTTATAGTAGAATGATAATAAGTCTCTAATTATTTTTTTCTTCTGAGTATGATATTTATAGTTTATTTATTTTAATTAATTGTTACTAAATATTTTTTATACGGTAATCTTCTATCATGGCCTATGATTTAAACCTAATTGATACATTACCTAGATTTCATTGGATTCATTTAAGTTAATGATTCAAATATTAAATTTTTTGTTTTTGCTTTTTTACAAGTAGTGTCATTGCCTAAACATCTATGTTGTAAGTTAATTTTTTTTTTTGGCAAAGAAGTTTAACATCTCATACTTCATTTTTTATTGAATTTCGAATTTATTTTGCAAAAAAAAAATACCCAGTCCAGGAGTCATGTTAAACAACATATTAGATGGGCGCACCCGATCAAACGAAAGAAAACGCAACAAAAATAAAAGGAAAACCTTCATTGATATTTTATTTATCAACACATCGACTAGTTGAAAGAGGTCGAGAATACCTCTCAAGGTTATATGGTGAACATAGGATCGATGCCAGGGTAGAGCATTATTTTTCATGATGGCCAAGCTGGTTTCTTAAGTAAAAATGTCATTGACCTAGATGCCTTTAAAGCCAAACAAAGGGATATGGCAGATATTGCTAAGTTCTTGTAGATGGAGACTTGAAGTTAGGAAGAGAAGTAGGTGATTTCCTTGCGAGATTAGATAGTGTAATCCCGTGAACTATGTGATGTGTCCAATGTCTGCTATTAGAATGATGTGAGATAATAAGGGATTTAGCGAGGAAAAAGAGGTTAATGAAAGAGGCAGGACATAGTCTGGTAGAGATTGACAGGGCACTATTTACGAGGAGGTAGATTTGTGCCCATTAAACATTGATTTAGCTTTGGTTGACGACGTTAGTGCAGACCAAACCACTTTTTATCCATGTTTATTGTCAAATACTTGTTCTGAAGGCTCCCCCTGCAAGTTAAATTTAGCTGTCCAAATATTAGTTTATTCTGGGATTGATGCTTGCTGGAAGTTACACAATGTGTGTTTGGGAAAGAAAGGAAAGCTAATTGCAGGGAAACAAACTTGTTTGTTTTAACTTAGGACTCTTATGAAAAATAAAATTATCTTTTCTTTAGGTAGATGTGGCTGCTACCAGTGGCAGCCCCTTTATGGAATGGTTGGAAATTTTGTAGTAGAAGCTTAACAATGCAGAAGACAAGGCTCACCTTCTTTGTATTGCTGCTGTTTTGATTTGGCGACTGTAGAAGCATTTTAATAGCGTTGTCTTTAATGGTATTTTTCCAAATCCTCAATTTACTGCCAATCTGGAATGAATTCATATCTTGGAATATGAGCTTGCTATGATGGAAAATTCACTTAGCACTAGCTGTTTGTCCCAACACAGCATATTTTAGTTATCAGGATTTCAATTGGATGCCTTCAGCTCATGGGATCAAGGAAGCTTTGAGTTGGGCCAAGGAGCAAGGGTTAGCTTAATTTGTGCTAGAACAGATTGCTCGGTGCTGATGCAGACATTTTCAATGGAGGACCTCTACTTTTGGATACGAAGGTCATTCTGCATGATGATTTACAGCTTCAAGGGAAGTTCAAGTAGTTTTGTTTTGATATATTCGTAGAACTTGTAATAAGGTTGCACATTTCTAGCCAGGGAAGCTAGCATGTGTAGTTGATGACATTTCGGATTCTAGTCGTATTAATGAATTTCTGTCGGAGGATATAACTATGCTCTTGTATCTGACAACAGGTTTCTTTCTCTCTCTCTCTCTTTTTTTTCAATGAATCCATTAGCTGTACTGGCAGAAAAGAGAAAAAGGATAATAAGGAAAGCTTCTCTCAAGAACTTATTTTTAGTTGAAACAAAATGGAAAACTTGAGGGCTCTGTTGGTCTTCTAGATTTATGTTTGGGCTACTTTATATGCCCGTTTCCTTATTTTTGTAAATAACAAATATTTTTTTTCTTGTGGCAGTGGTTGGCTATCACGGTGCAAGATCTTCTACTATACATTATTTAGTCGGGTGTATGGGTTTGCAGGTTCTTGTGCGCACCTTGCAATGTTGAACTCTTCGTGGACTCAATCTCACATTGAAAAGCTTTGGAAGATTCCAAACCGTATTAAGCGAGTATATCCTCCTTGTGGTACATCGGGGCTTCAGGTTTGTTATATTGTGTCATTGCTCTTCTCATGCCAATATCTTCATCGCTTGGGGTTCTAGAAAGTTGAAGTCCAAACAGGTGCTTCCTTTGGAAAGACCTGCAGAAACTCCGACATTTATATACGTGGCTCAGTTTCGTCCTGAGAAGGTGGGCATACTTAAATAAACCTAGTGAGCACAAGGTACTGCAGTTTTAGTGGCTTGTTTTGGGGGCCTTTGTGGGCTTACATTCGTCTTTACAGCTTGTGTTTCAAGCCTCAAGCACACCCACTTTAACTCGAGACCCTTTCAATTGCCATTAAGAGGTTAGATACAGACATGCCGAGACCTGTGCTCCAGTTTGTTGGTAGTTGCCGAAACCAATTTGATGAGGACAGGCTGCAGAAATTGGAGGACAAAGCAGTTAAATTGAAGATAGATGGGGACTTACAATCCTACAAGAATGTGATGTGAGGTTGGTGCATGCACTTTATAAAATTGCTCTTTTCTTATTGAAAGTTGAAGAGCCTAATATGAGCGTGTGTATGTATATATTGGCAAGCAAGCAAGCGCTTCATTCTACTGTTCTGTGTGTGTAAATTGTATTCGTATACATTTATTCTTAAAAATACACCGGAAGGATATGATGTGGAGCGTATGCTCCATACCCGGAAGAAGATGATTAATCATACTCTGTTCTGGTTCAGCTTGTTGATCAATTTGATATTTATTCTAGTGTCTCACTAGTAAAAAAAAAAGCATTTCATTAGGTTGTCTTTGCTTTTGCATGATTCATGAGTTGATTCTGACTGTACCAGAGTATTCTTGCATCACTATAACTAACTTGTTACGAGATTTCATTTGGCTGAGGAATTACGAGTTGTGCCTCACTATTGAATTATTATTTAACCCATTATTTTGATATAGAATATGATGCTTGGTCTAAAAATTTTGATGAGAGGTCTGTGGAGGCGATGGGATTATCTAAAAAAGAGGATAGTGTGCTAATTGATACAATGAATCATTAAGTTCAAGAGTTTCTTTTGTGGCTAATGATTTGTAGTTGATTACCCTACCTTAAATTTCAAGTTGGTTTCAGTTTTATTGCCATCTTCTTTATCAGGAGTTCTTTAGGCTCAGTTAGCTTTAACCTAATAAAGGTATTTTCCTCTTCTTTTCTCTTCAGTGTTTCTTGTGCACATCCTCTATCTTTGGGTTTGGAGCATATTTTCTCATGAATTCATATATACCAGGAAAGTCTTTCATTGCGTTTTGCTTTTACCTGGAGAAATAGAAAGGGAAGAAAACCCTAGTGTTCTGATCCATGTCTGGACTTTTAACCTTGGCCAATTGACAGGGACTTGGTGAAACTTTTGGGAGGTTCTGTGGCAGGAATCCATTCT
>NW_011499863.1:589927-701211 GCF_000495115.2 Populus euphratica | reverse complement strand
TTTAAAATCTTATTGGTTGGCTCATGTAAATTTCTCGATCCAATTCTCCATGTAAAAACACATTCTTCACATCCATTTGCCACATATTTTAATTTTTATTAGCTGTAAGTGCAAGTAAAACTCTAACCGTTATAATTTTTGCAATTAGACTAAACATTTTATCATAATCCAGTCTATACTATCGAGAGAAACCTCGAGCTACCAGGCGTGCTTTATATCTTTCAATTAATCTATCCGTGCGACGTTTTAGTTTGTAGACCCATTTGCAAGAAATAGGCTTCACATCTCTTGGTTTCAGTACAAGCTCCCAAGTCTGGTTTCGTTCTAAGGCAACAAATTTCTCTTTCATGGCTTTATTCCATTCCAAACTGAGCTGTGCTTCTTCAAATGTCTCCGGCTCTGTTGCGTCTTCTTCTTCTGTTATAACAGCATTAGCATATTTAGGATTTGGCCTTTGAATTCTTGTTGATCGTCTTGGTTCAACTGTTTTGCTAGGCTTTCCTTCTGCTTCTTCACTTGGTTGTTCAAACACACCTGTTCGTCATGGACGTTGTGCTGTGTCATCATCTGAAACTTCTCCTGCTTCTAAATCCAGTTGAAGCTGGGCAGACTGCAAAGAAGCTGAATCTGGTAACGTCTCCTTTTCTGAAGACCACCATGAGGATGCTTCATCAAAGACCACATTACGTGATGTGTAGCACTTCCCAGTTAAAGAATCACAACATTTGCACCCTTTTCTTTGACTGTCATAGCCCACAAAAATACATCTCACGGCTTTCTTGTCAATCTTGCTACGTAAATGATCAGAAATATAAACACATAGCATACACATCCAAAAACACAAAAATAACTGACTGTAGGTTTCATGTTCCATATTTTTTCAAAGGGTCTAAGGAAACATAACAGTTGCTGAGGAAGCCTGTTGATCACATAAGCAGCAGTTTTCATTGTTTCTGCTAAAAAACGTCCTGAAATATTCTTTGCATGGAGCATACTGCGGCAGAGTTCTGTGAGGTGTCTGTTTTTTCTACGCCATTCTGTTATGGAGTGTTGGCACATGTGAATTGATGATGTATTTGGTGTTCCAGTAGACAATTAGAGAATTCATCGGATGTGTACTCTCCCCCATTGTTTGTGCGTAAAGAACTAATTTTTTCACCAATCTCTGCTTCTGCTGCACTCTTGAACTCTTGGAATTTTGAGAAGGTTTCAGATTTCTCTTTCTGAAAATAAACCCACACATACCGTGAAAAATCATCAATAAAAGTCACCATGTATCGCATTCCACTGATAGAAGCTTGCTTCACAGGTCCAAAAATATCAGAATGGACTAATTCCAATGGTTTCTTGGCTTTAAACTTGGACCCTTCATACGGCAACTGATAAGCTTTCCCATACTGACATCCTGCACACACTGTGTTTGTTCTTACTTTAAGTTGAGGAAGTCCCTTCAACATCGACTTCTTCATCATTACAGCTAGTTTAGAATAGCTAACATGACTCAAACGTAGATGCCATAAGTCTGTTGTCTCGTTCTTTCTGGTTTAGAAGGGAGAGAGAAGGGAGAAAGAAGAAGAAGTCTTATCTATGCATGCAGTTTCTGCAGACATTACATAGACTGACTCTAATCTCTGCCCCTTCATCAATGGTTCTTCTGCAATCTCAAGACTGTGATAGACTCTCACATCTTATGGACCAAACAAAAAAAAATGCCATGAAGATGTTAATTGTGATACAGAAAGAAGGTTTTTTTTCATACCCGGAACATGGTAGACTTTTTGAAGTGATACGTCATTATCACTATAATGGTTAGAGACCATTGTATTACCGACATGAGCTATTGGTAATTTTGAGTTGTTGGCTGTTACTACTACATGATTTCCCTTGTATTCTGTCAAGTTTTGTAGCTTCTCTTTATCTCCAGTCATATGATTGGAGCAACCGGAATCAACTATCCAATCTTTCTCATAGTCGATTTAATCAGACTGTTGTTGTAAGGGCTGGCTCATCATACTCAATTTGATCAGACAGTATTGCTATAAGGGCTAGCTCATCTTCTTCTTCTTCTGTAACAAATAATGCCTCAGCATCCCATTCATCTTCAATTTTAAAAGTAACAACATTACTCTCCATGAACTTTGCCTGCACGTACAAAATTTTGCCATATGACCCTTCTTTCCGCAATCGTAACATTTTCCTTCAAATTTCTTATTGTTACTGAGTTTTCCAGCCTCCCATTGCACGACTACTTCCTACACCTTGATGATTCTTCATCTTGTCATTATGCCTTCTAAATCCACCATTTCCATGCTGTTTGAATTTCCCACTGCCTTTATGGACGTAGAGTGCTTCCTCTTCACTCCTTAGTAAGGCTCCTCCCATTTGCTTAGCTAAAGCTTCTTGACCAGCAAGCAAATTTTCAAACTCAACAAGTGATGGTTGATTTTGCCATCCCTGTACTGCAGTAATGAAACCCCTTTATTCAGATCTCAAACCATGGATAACAATTCTTTTCATCCTGGTTACCTGAATGGGAGCTTGTGGATCCAACTCAGAAATTGCACGGCATAATGACTTCACTTTGTGAAAATACTGAGCAACTGTCATGTTGCGTTGAGTTATTGATAACAACTCACTTTCAAGTAATTGGAGTCTTGTATCATTCTTCTTGGAGAACAGCTTGGCAAATGTATCCCAAGCTTCTTTGGGAGTTTTGACATCCCTTGTATGCTTCAGCATATCATCATCAATTGTTATCTTCAAAGTGAACAGCGTTTTGCCCACTTTTATCTTCCACTTCCTCAATATACCATTTGTGTCTTCTGCTTCTGGTTGTAAAGTTTCAATTCCGTTGACAACCTCCCACAAACTTGACCTTGCATGTAGGACATCATACATGTAGACCAAGTGTTGTAGTTAGTATGGTTGAGTTTTTTAATTCCGCCAATAACTTGCAGATCACCCATTTTACAGACAGAAGAAAGATAAAGACACAAGAATATAATGCCCACGATTGTGAGGCTCTGATACCAAACTGTTGAATAAAATGAGAGAAGTTGGAAAAAACAGAGAACAAGATGATATTTATTTTGCAGAGCTAAGTTGCCTTATATAGGCAAGTTAGTTACATAAGACTAGGAGCTAACGGTTAAGAAAGATAAAGACACAAGAATATAATCCCCACGATTGTGAGGCTCTGATACCAAACTGTTGAATAAAATGAGAGAAGTTGGAAAAAACAGAGAACAAGATGATATTTATTTTGCAGAGCTAAGTTGCCTTATATAGGCAAGTTAGTTACATAAGACTAGGAGCTAACGGTTACATTCATTATTTTAGCCATGAAATCCTAAACAAACTTCTAAGAATAGCAAAGCAATATTGAAACTAAACAATCTGTAGAAGAACCGGGAAATGAAGCTGACTTGGCCAATAATTTTGCATGACTGGTGTTGTCGTTTTTAACAATAAACACTTTGGCATTAGTGTTGTGGAGTAAATGGCTGCGGGCGCCATACCAATTGGTGAGCATTTCTATTTATTTATTTTTCATTTAAAGGATGATACTTCTCCTGTTATCTTGAGAATGCTCTGGATGAAATTACATTGATGTTCTAACTTTCCTCTCTTCAGTTCATAATTCTGCTGGGCCAAAAATGCAGAAGACTGGCAGCAAACGGGGTTTCTTGCCCAGAATGTAGAAGAGTATGCAGATGTCATCCTCAAAGTTTGAAGGATGCCAGAAACTGAGAGGCTCAAGATGGCTGCAGCTGCAAGGAAACGTGCAGGCTGTTTTTCCTAGCAAAGATTTTTTGAAGATTGGCTGCAGCTGCAAGGAAATGTGCAGGCCGTTTTTCCTAGCAAAGATTTTTTGAAGATTTCAAAGCTGCAATTCGACCTATTAAACCATGTTTCCAGATGATGGATTAGCACAGTTAATAGCTATTGAAAATTTCTAACTACAGAACAGAGGAGCATAGCTAGTAGTGGTAAATGAACTATAATTTACAGCCACAGCCATTTCAAGTTAACAATGGCATGTTGCACCAACACTGAAAAATCTTTGGATTGAAAATTTTCTAGCATGTGACATGCTCGCTGGATGAATGGCATCTTCTGAAGGAACATGTAGTTCCCAGCCTGATTTTTTTCAGTTTGTCAAGACACAAGATTTTTCAGGTGTGTTGTTTTAAGATTGAACTTCAAACTAAAGCTTCAGAGCTGTTCATTGTTCTATCAGGATTGCCTGGCATGCATTTCATTTTCTGTGCTCTTGTTTCAACCAGCTTATGAATTTGAGCTACAATTCTGAAGTGTTTTTATATCATCACTTTACTTTGCTTTTCATGGATAATTTCTCAGCTCTTTTAGTGCTTCTGGCAACAGTTCTTATATCTTACAAGAAAATGCAACTTAACATGGCTCGGGTTCTGTAATATTAGGTGGTGTCATTCATGTTTCTTGCTGACAACATTGCTGCTCTCTACAGAATATGTGATCCGTCTTCTTCTTCTTCTTTGATGAATGAACATCCGGAATCTTCGTATTCTCTCAGAGTAGATTATATATTTCTTGTTCTTCATTTTTGCTTACTCCTTATGTTTGGCAACAACTTCCTTCAGTCTTTTACATCTGTTTTCTACCAGGAAGATTGGTAGATATCCAAGATTTGCTGCTGGTCTGGCTGCAGGAATACTCATGTTGCCTAAACACGTTGATTATTCACTAATCAGTTGAAAACATCAAATCACCTTTTGAATTTGTTACTGTTGATTTCCTGCTCTGCTTCATGCATGTAGGGCTGCGGCTTCTGTATTTGAGGGACCTCATGATCCAAATCAGATTCAATTTTTATAGCTTGCTCTTCGCTCTTTGGGCATGATTCTTGTCATCTCGTCTTGCGTTGCTCTTCCCATCATGGACATAACTTGCCTCTGCCATGAGATTTCTCTTTAAGCGATTTTCTGTTTATACCATTGTTTTTAAGAATATTAGGGTTTTTTTTATGATATTGTCTATTGTTTTATAAATAATTATGTATTAACTTAATATGTAGAATTTTCAAAATAACTTGTTTATTAATATAATATTGAATGAGAATAAATTAACTATTTAAAAAAATATTGTATTTTTTTTATATTTTTTCAGATTTATTATTTTTATATTTTTTTATATGGGTGGTAAAAATAATTAATTTATGATTTTTAATTTTTTCAATCAAAACTTGCTTTTATAATCGTAATAAATTTTTACTTAAAAAAATATTTTTAGAATTATTAAATTAGATTTCTTTCAATATCTTTGTCTTTTCCTTTTTAATTATCTTTTCATGATTGCTGTTGCTTTTTATCTAACGAGCCATACTATTATAAAAAAAACCATTTTTTGTAAGAAAATAATAAACAAACTACTTTGAAAAAAAATTATACTTTTTGAATGATTTTATTCAGTGTTTTCCTATAATATCTATTTTTATTATTATATAATTAAATAAAAAATAAATATTAAAAAATAAACTTATTAAACTTGATTAAGCTCATAATTAGAGTTATAAGTTAGATAAATTAACTTAAAATATCATTTTTCAATACCTCAAAAAATATCATAAAACATTATTTTGAATTTTTTTAAAAATTAAATCATGTTTTGATCATGTTGATCTAACCACAAGTGAAACTATTATATTTAAATAGTAATATCAAATTAATTTTTATATAATTTAATTTAAAATTCAAGATATTTAAAATCTAATTTCTCATACAAGTTTAATAATATTGCCAAAAAAAAATCTTACAGACAACTAAATACAATAGTCTATGACTGTTCAAGTCTACGTACATATACATACATGTACATATACATATACATACATATTTCAACGCAAGATTTTTTGTACTATTTTTTTCATTGTGTAGTATATTATACAAATATAAAATCATTGCCCCATCTAGTGTTAATCATGCAGAGGGGGCGACTGGCCCACCAGGTGACAAATTTTCAACGTATGATCTGATCGCTGGAATTATTTATTTATTTTGCTTATTTAATTTTGAAATAACAAAAGCAAAGGCACGTGGTCTTCACTCATAACAATATCATCTTGTTGCAAGAGTCAGTGGCCTGAATTATTTGATGAAGACACACCATGATACCAATCAGTGGAAAACACGTAACGGTAGGCCCTTCCCTCTGCGCCTAAACAAATGGGCTTTCATCCTCGTCACCTTTTTTGTTTTCCTTTTTAGAACTCCGCTTTTCACTAATGATGATTAATTATCGGTGATTAATGATTAATCACCGTCTGTTTTTGCTTTTTCGGTGCAAAGATGATTTTAAAAAAACTTAATTTATTGAATTTTAAAAAATAAAAATAATATTATTTTAATATATTTTCAAACAAAAAGACAATTCTAAAAGTGTTGGAGATCATAATAAAGATTAAATTAAATTAATTATTCCTTGTAAGCTTTGAAGGTTAAAATGTATTTTTTTGAATTCAGTTTTTTAAAAATTACTGAAAAAGACTTAATTTCAATACGAACTAGTTTAAATATAACTTTTGACGTGGAAGAAAGAAAAATTCTTACACGTTTTCTTTTAATGATATATTTTAAAAATAAATAATATCTTTAAAAAAGATGAGAACTTATAAAATCCTATTAAAATGCGATCATTAATCTGGATGTTAAATCCAGAACTCTATGCATCTGAATTCTCATTTATTACATATAAATGCTCCCCTGCCTTGTGAAGCTAATTAGGTAGCTCCTCCTCTGGTGCCGGTGGTCAAATAAGCCCTTAAGACCTGTTTATTCTTATTTTTTAAGTGTTTTTTTAAAAAATAATTTTTTATTTTAAATTAATATTTTAATATTATTTTAATGTGTTAACATTAAAAATAAAAATATTATTTTAATATATTTTTAATAAAAAATCATTTAAAAAATAATTACTCTACAATTTATAACAGCTTTTTAAAATTATAATGGTGGTTTGGATGAGGTGGGAGTAAGTTAGTATTTGATACTGTAGTTAGAAAATATTAAAAAAAAAATTATTTTTTTTATTTTAAATTAATTTATTTTAATATTATTTTAATATATTAATATTAAAAATAATTTTTTAAAAAAATATATATTTTTTCCGCTCACACCCACTTCAATCATCTCCTTTCATGATTTTATTCATGTGGGGCATTCTTGCCTTTTTAATCTCAATTTTAGTTTTCAAGCCATCTTTATGTAAAGATCGAATCTTTTCATAAAGTAAGGAGTCATATCCAAATCATGTTGACCGATATGATGATGTGTTATTAATTATCTTTTCAGTATCTGCAATGATAAATCAATGCATGGTTAGCTGGTTAATAGCATGTTTTGCAACTTGTTTTTTAAAATATTATTTTATTTAAAAATATATTAAAATAATATTTTTTAAAATCTATTTTCCATATTATATTAGTATATCAAAACAATATCGAAATAAAAAAAAAATTGAAACAAAAAAATTAATATTTTTCCAAAAATGTTTTTGCACCGTCTAAACACTATTATTTGCATATTGTTTTTCACTTTTTCAATCAAGAAAATATTTGGGTTATAATTTGTCAAAATTAGAAAAAAAAACTGCTTAATAAGAAGATAGGAATAATAAAATTATGTGATGAAAGAAAAGTTAATGATAATAACCCAAATAATAATAAAAAAAAAAACAAAATTAAACGAGATAAATTCTTAATTTTTAGAATTTGTATTTTATTAACTGGAAGAGAACATGTGCTTATTTAATCACATTAGTAATAAAAAAAAAGTTTTTTTTTTTGTTGACAAATTGGTGAAAATAAAGGTCTAAATAAACAATAAATCTAGCCAAAGTCGGCTCTGAAATCACCATTGAAGCATTACTGGTATGTGTTATCAATGCATGTATGCTGGAGAATTGAATAGGGAAATCATTCAAGGCTACTTGCTGCCATGGACATGGATAATACAAAGAAAATCTGTCTTTAATTTGAAGCAGACTTGGATTCTAGAATCTTTTAACTCACACTTAATCTTTTCATATCTGCAAAAAGACAGGTTTTTTTTTTTTTTTTTCCTTATCCTCAACCTTAAGCCTGCCAATCATAGGAAAGTTTCACTGAGAAGACGCTGACTCTACACCAGTGGAGCCATCCAGCTAGCCTGTCTCTCTTGTGGTAAGTAGCAATCACTAGTTCCAAGGACATGCAAGGTTGTTTCTTTAAGCCCACCTTGCCAACTTGTGTATATTGGCAATGAAAGAAACATTTTTTGCTCAAGATTCTGTCGGTGTTTATATATTTTGTTATAAAAACCAGATGTCTAAGTACAAGGACAGCCGAGACACTTGGATTGGCAAGTATAATAGAAAATTCCCTCACTAAGATGGTGGTTTTTTAATTTATTTTCAGCTGGTTTTTCTGCTTAAGCATTTTCACTGCTAGCTGTGTCCATTACTAGAGGAAGTGTTTCGACTTCCAACTGTGCCATTACAAAAATCCCTTCCCATTAATGTTAGAAAAAAGCTCACAATCTTCGAGGAAGACACCATGTGGAAGCAGTAACTGCATCTACTCCAGGTCCCCCCACCACACCAAATCCTAAACTTCTCAACAAAATTGCAAAAAATTCACTGCACTATCGTTCACTAGTTGGTGTTTCATCGGGAAGGAAAAACTTTCATAGCAAACTTTTCCAATTGCCTGTGCAATAGCATTTTTAAGTCCTATATTGCTTCTTCTAAAGGGGTCAAGCAAGAATCTCTTTAACCTCTCTTTCTGCTTATCTCCAAAGATCAGTTTATTATTTGACTCTGTTTTCTTTGTTTCTGCGTAGTGGGTGGTTTTGAACCTGTTCCCAAGCTCAGCATTTACAGATTCCTTTTTATGGTTTTGAGGTAAATTCTTGAGTCATTGTAACCGTGTCAAGTGTAGTTTTTAACAAAACCATAGAAAAATCCAACAGTTCATGCTGAAGCTGTGCCAACTTATTTTGATCCTTCACAGGTTACTGTCTGCTTCAACTCTGTTTTAATTCACCAGCAAGTTCTCTTGGTAATCAGTATCTTTTATTTGTTTCTTTCAGATGCTTGAAAGCTCCATAAAGTGTGTGGAGTGATAAGAGAGTCCTTCCATGGGGCACTGTAGTTTGTTCCTTCTGTCATGTCTTCTGTGGAGTTTTCTCATTACTGGTACTCATCAATTACAATCCTCACAAACTCAAGTCCTTCTTCAGATAAGGAAGCATTTAGAGTATCCAAGTCAACTAGAAATTTGGAATAATCATGGAATGGATTTATGCTATTTATCTCCATCCACACAAGTTAATATGACATGCCAGAACAATGTTGTCACTGAGCTTAGAATTGTGGGAGACAAGCCAGCCAAGGTCAAAAACTTCGTGGGATTTGCAATTCCAAATCAAACTTTATCAGGGAGCTTCTCTATGGATTCTTTTGTGACCACTCTTTCAAGGCTAACTAGCTTGAGAGTTCTTAGTCTTGTGTCTTTAGGCATTTGGGGTCCCCTTCCAGACAAAATTCATAGGTTGTCTTCACTTGAATATTTGGATTTGAGTTCAAATAATCTCTTTGGTTCCATCCCCCCTAAGATTTCTACAATGGTGAAACTTCAAACTCTTAACCTGGATGACAATTTCTTCAATGGTACAGTCCCGAATTGGTTCGATTCATTGTCTAATCTGACAATTCTAAGCATAAGCAACAACCAGTTGAAAGGTACATTTCCATCTTCAATCCAGAGAGTAACCACACTTGTTGATCTTACTCTTTCTGGCAATGATTTATCGGGGAAGTTGCCGAATCTTGACAAGTTAAGTAAACTGAACGTGCTAGATTTGAGCGGAAACAGTTTAGATTCTGATCTACCTTCAATGCCTAAAGGGTTGGTCATGGCTTTCCTTAGCAAGAACTCCTTTTCTGGTGAGGTTCCAGGGAAATATAGCCAGCTGAGTCAGCTTCAGCAGTTCGACATGTCATTCAATAAACTAAGTGGAAAACTCCCTGCTTCCCTTCTCTCATTGCCCAACATCAGCTACTTGAATTTGGCATCAAATATGTTAAGTGGTTCACTTCCAGATCATCTAAACTGTGGCAGCAAGCTCCAGCTTGTTGATATATCTAATAACAGATTAACTGGTGGATTGCCTTATTGTTTGAGTACTGAATCAGGAAATAGAGTGGTAAAGTTAGGTGGAAATTGCTTATCTGTTGATTCACGTCATCAGCATGCAGAATCATCTTGTATAGATGTTCCGGTAAAAAGGAAACCATCTGGAGAGAAAAAAATAGTAGTATTAGTTGGTGTGATTGCTGGTATATTTGTCATTATAGTTCTCCTGGCTTTCGGTCTTCTCATGGTGTGCAAAAGATATTGCCCTCTAGGGATATCGGAGCAGCATTTGTTGCACAAAGCAGCACAAGAGAAATCAGTGACAGGATTCTCCTCTGAGATCCTCTCTAATGCAAGTAGGTCATCCTCTAAGAAAAACTCCGAGCAGACATTGCAGAAATCTGGCTTTAGTTTGCAGAATTTAGTCTAAAAAGCTCTTCTGAGTTTGTCGATTGAATTCTAAAATATATTGCTTAAAGTTGATAGTTTTCATTTTTACTTTGTCTTCAGGCTTTATTTCTGAGGCTGCAAATTTGGGTATACAAGGTCGCCCAGCTTGCCGATCATTCACAATAGAAGAGTTAAAGGAAGCAACAAACAACTTTAATAACTCTGCCATTTTGGCCGATGGTTCACATGGAAAGGTATAGTGTCTAAAACTTCCAAATTACTGAATTTTTAATGAATGTTTTCAGTAGAAGTCTCAATGGTGATTCCCCTAGATCTTATAAAGCTGTTGATCACTATTTTGTAACCTTAATGGTGTAGCATATCTTAGGCTTTAGCAGGATTAATCAAGGAGGTGTAGGTAAAACGAAGTAGAGAAATTAATAGCTACCTTTCATGCTCTGATTTTAGTCAATGTGCCCAGCTGAGTTCATTAGTCCCATGCACGGCATGCTCTAAGTGAGAAGCTTTAACTTCTAATAATTCACACAGATTAAGTATTTTCTCATTCCACAGACCTCATTTCAGTCGCTAGTTGCTAGTTTCCAAGTACTGGTTTTGACACACATGCAGCTGCAGCTGCTTATACGCATGCTATTTGTGGTACTCGTGCTGTGAAATTAAAGTGAAAAACTCAAAAAGAAGATCTGCCCATACCCTATATAAATGTATACATCATGCATATTTAAGTGTATTTTCTTATGAAAACAATCGAGATCGTATCCGTTAATCACCAAAACTTTTATTAACACCATTCCTGATCATTTTTAACCATCCCTCTCCTTCGTTTTCCCAGCTTTACAGAGGAACATTAGAGAATGGAACCCAGGTTGCTATAAGGTGCATACCTTCATCAAAGAAATATTCGATGCGAAATCTTAAACTCAGGCTGGACTTGCTTGCAAAGCTTCGCCACCCGCATCTGGTTTGCCTTTTGGGACACTGCATTGATGGTGGGGAACAAGATTACACAGTGAACAAAGTCTTCCTCGTATACGAATATGTTTCTAACGGCAACTTCGGAGCTTATCTCTCTGGTAATTTTTGGACAAATTCTTACAGAAATCTTCTTATAAGTGATTGAAACTTGTAAGCGATTCTGAAGCATGATATCCATACACAGCATGCAAACATGGAAGAATCTTGACTTTCTTGGTGACCCCATTTTGACTTTTATAGCAACCCATCCTCTAAAGTCACTCTTATTTATAACTTACAAATCTTTTAGAGTCACTTAGAGCCGGTCTTTTCACAGTTATTTACATGTTGTGGTCAGTATAGACTTATAAATTCTAAGTGCGGCCCTATATGTGCAGAGGACATTCCTGGAAAGGTCCTAAATTGGTCAGAGAGACTGGCAGTGCTAATTAGTGTCGCAAAGGCTATTCATTTTTTGCATACTGGAGTTATTCCTGGTTTTTTTAACAATCGATTGAAGGCAAACAATATCCTGCTTGATGAGTATGGGATAGCAAAGTTGAGTGACTATGGACTTTCCATCGTCTCCGAAGCAGCTGGAAATTGTGGGGTAAGCTCATTAATTATAATATCAAATGGCCACCCTTGCAATAAACTCTTGATTGAGAGGTTTATGAGTCTGTGACTTGGGTTATATTGTCTTCAGGAAAATGGAGAAGGCCCTAAATCATGGTAAGATTTCCTTTATCTACAATATCATCATGGTATGATCCTCAAGGATTCTGGTTCAATTTATCAAGTTTCAGAAATCATGAAGTGCATGGTTTGAACTAACTTGACCATAAGCAAACTACAAATTCATTCACCTTTTGCGTAGATAATTACCTACATGTAATCCCTTTTTCCAGGCAATTGGAAAGATTAGAGGATGATGTTTGTAGCTTTGGTTTCATATTACTTGAATCACTCGTTGGCCCTTCAGTATCTGCCAGAAGAGACAAGTTTCTACTAGATGAATTGGTAGGTGCAGAAACTCTTATGAGGACTACTTATAGCTACGCTTATGTCCATTTAGCCATTTTCTTCAATATATGATTGATGGTTTAAGGTTGATGACAACTTATCAGACATTAACATCAATATACCGCACTTTTTCAGGCATCTTGTAGCAGCCAAGAGGGGCGCCAAAAATTGTTAAGCCCAATTGTTCTGGCCACATGCTCACAAGAATCTTTATCAATTGTGGTTACCATAACGAACAAATGCATATGTTCTGAATCATGGAGTCGTCCATCATTTGAGGACATTCTTTGGAACTTGCAGTATGCAGTTCAGGTCCAGGGAACAGCAGATGGTGAACACCATCGATGAGTTGTCTATCAGTTGCTCCAAGAGATTACGTCCCCATCTTTCGTATCATCACAGCATCAGTTGCACAACACAAATTTGAACCTGTTTACCTCAATTTGAGAATCCAAATAGCAATATGTATCATCACTTTTTCCCACTTTCAAGAATTGTAGCATACTAGTATGTATCCATTGTAAAGACTAACCAAAGATCCATTAGCAAGGAAGAAATTTACACAACTCATTTTTGCTAATTTACTATTGTTGGTAAAAGCTGCAACAAATGTCAATGTTTCGAGAGATCTCAGGTTATTAATCAAGGTTTTACTTCTCCAATATTTCATTCAGAGATGGATTGAAAGTTGATGTCTGCTGCATTGATATGCCATTTGGCAAACAAAATCAGATTGGAGCCCGAAAGCAGAAAAACGATGATAGTGTTTATAATACAAAGGCTTTACAACATTGATATGCCGTTTGGCAAACAAAATCAGTTTCGACTCTCCTAGATTTACCATTTGAGATTCTTGTGGACATATGTCCAGAT
Source organism: Populus euphratica (assembly GCF_000495115.2). Lineage (NCBI taxonomy): Eukaryota > Viridiplantae > Streptophyta > Magnoliopsida > Malpighiales > Salicaceae > Populus > Populus euphratica. The sequence goes on along the minus strand of NW_011499863.1, from coordinate 687,800 downwards.
GGGGATCGACTGTCCACAGCTCAATTCTTGGATAATACTCTCCTCACCTGCCCTTGGTTTTCATTCTATTGTTGGGGAGGGAAAGCTCTTTTCTAGCATACCTTGGAACTCCATGGAAAGATGGAAACCAAACCAGTGATGATACTGTATGTATCTGTTATTCTACAAGAACATTGATCTTCTCATATTTACCAGTGAAAGACTATATATTGCAGACTTCAATCATCACACCTTCTTCTGTTCTTTCAATTAGTAAGCAAGAAACTACAAGGAAACTTGCATTTCCCATCTCATTCGCTATTGAAATTTCCTCCTTGTGACGCTATTCACATTACTTGTATTTACAGTAAAGTTGACATCTCAATCTAATATAGGGTGATAAGAATTTCAGAGAATGCTAGATGATGTGGTCGGTTTCTTTGAAGAGCACACAGCATTTATGTGTTGTAGATGCAATGCAGCCAACAGCCCCTGCCAATTCTCTGCTGGTGCACTGCCTACTTGAAAGTCAAGAAGCCTTTTTTGTTTCTGGTAATAATCTTCTAGTGGCTTGCTCTGAGGAGACAATAAAACATTTAATGATAAAAAAAATCCTAAGGCAAACTGTACTGATCCTATCAGTAAGATATGTATAATACAAGTTTTAGCAGAATCAAGTATCATCTAAATTGTTAGTGCAATAGATCGAGGACCAAGAACCCTGCTTTAAAGGAGACTACATATTCACAAAAGAAAGGGTTTTGACTAAAAAAAAACTGGACATATGAAAAATCTCCAGCAAAACATAAAGGGAAACTAAATCCTCTTTTAAACTTTTTTGTCTTTCCATGTGTTTGCGTGCGGGTTGGCAGCTGTCAAAAAATAATGCACACAAAAGGAATATTACATAGGAAACTACAGTTTCACAAAAGAAAGGGTTTTGAGTAAAAAAAGAAAAAAACTGGACATATGAAAAATCTCCAGCAAAACATAAAGGGAAACTAAATCTTATTTTGGCCTTCATTTTTCTCTGTCTTTGTGTGCAGGTTGGCAGTTGTCCAAAAATAATCCACACAAAAGGAATACCATGCAATAGGAATCAATCAACAAAATGACAAGGAAGAAGATAATAGCACAACCGTTACCTGTTCAGCATAGACTCTCTCTTTCCAGATACCTTCTGCAATTACAGTGGAAGAGTGCTATAATTTATATGAGGTAATATTTAGACCACAGGAATTGGTCACTTCACAAGATTTGGAAAAGAAACTACCTTCTTGGTGTTTCACCAAGGAATCATCAGCGCACCTAAAATTCACGACCAAATCAATCTCCACAAGTTGATCAAGAATCTCCTTCACAGATTCAAAAGAAAATGAAAATAGATCAGATAAATCAGTACCAGGTGGTGTTGACTCTAGCAGATTTATACTTCATAAGCAGCTATCCACCTAAAAACAAATCCCGGAAAGTGCAAAAGACTATAATACCAACCTCAACAACATAAACTATATGTCCTCTATCCCAAAGAAAAACTCCAAGAAAAGGGTACTTCTTAGCATGGAAATGACAACAATGTCAAGTGAATTATCTTTTATTACAAGAACAGGGTCGGTATGTATGGTAGTCATGAGGGGGCTCCACCTCACCCTCTCCCCCAAAATTTTCAAATATCCAATATTGCTAATTTTCATATTGACCCCTTTAAAAATTTAAGAATTTAAGAATCCAGTTTTTGACAATGAAGACTTACAGCTTGTAACCGTGAACGAGGAATTCCATCCAGAATAAAACCAGTTTCACCTTTGTAATACCCATCTTCCAACCTCTTTGATAACAGGCCAAAAATTATATCCTCTGGAACAAGCATCCTACGATTCACAGCATTTGCAATCTAAAATCAACAAGCAACCACAGATGAGAGCTTACCACTGTCAAATCTCCATTACAATAAAAATATCTTTATAATACCACTTAATAAAATCAGCAATCTTCAGGGCCACAATTTTCTACCGATTTCCTTTTTGGTTTCAAAACTAACGATAAGCAGTTCCACAGTTTAATCCACAAATCATTCTCAATGTAAATTAAATTAGATACAATTTGTCAATTTTGTGTTAATTTCTCCCCTTTACTTCCTTTTTGTAATAGTCTTCACCTTTGCCATGATGAATTCACTAATAAATAATCCAAGTAAATAGATAAGCTAAGGCATTTAATTAATTAGTTAATTTCGAGACCTGTTTATACAGAGAAGAGCGAGGATTAAGTTCTTGGCGAGCGAGACTAGCCATGGAAATGCAAGGTACTTCCAGAAGCTTCGAGAGAGTCTCAGCATACACGCGCTTCTTCGCGCGTGGGCTTCCTATAAACGCCCACTGCACTCCTCTTCCTGGAACCGAATTTTCTGTGTCGTCCATGGCGCCAAGCGGGTTGCGTCGGGGCGGCTCGTTGTTGTAGTAGGAGTGGGGGTCCAGCTGCGCCTCAGCTGCTGCACCTGCAGTGCTGAAGAACCTGCTCAAAGTGATGTTAAACAGACGGTAAACAGCCGGTACAGCCGCTTTTGCGGTGGAGGAATGGCGGCTCAGCGCAATCATGGCGGAGGAAATATGTCTTTCGAGGGAGAGCAGAGTGGAACGGTGGAGGCCTGAGACTCGGTAAGAAAGATAAGGGTATGGCAGTGGATTTTATTAGACTGAAGATTGTTGCATCAATAACACTCGTCTTGCCTGCCACGTCATTCTGAACCCCGCCCCTGGGGATATTTTTGCGTTTTTGACTTTTGATTTTTTTTATTTGTACGTAAATTTTTCCTTCATTTAATTATAACTTAGTCCTTGTAGTTTTTAAAAATTAATTTAATAGTTTTATTTTTAGTTTTAATACCTTTTTTCGTGGTGAAGTTTCTTCATTTTACCCAAATGTCTTTCCTTTATTCTATTTTTCGAGAAAGAATAAAAAAATAAATTATAAATAAGCATAAAAATATAAAAATTAAATTTATAATTAGAACTAAAGGGGATAATTATACTTATTCTTCTTTCTCTTCAATTCCTAATTTATTAGCACCAAAAAAAAAAATTAAATCCAAATAATTAACCTTTTTAATTACCAATCATCCTATAATAACAACATATTTCAAGCTTTTATTCGGTGTTGGGTTTAAAAGCTGGACAAAATTTAAATTTTTTATTTAAAATTTAATTTTTTTATTGTTTTAAAATGTTAATATTAAAAATAATTTTTTAAAATAAAAAATATTAGGTTAATATATTCTAAGATAAAAAAAATATTTTAAAATATTTTAAATAATAATCGCTACCAAAATAATAATTTGTGTTAACAATTTGTTTGGCTAGAAATAATTGATAACCTGCTAGTGCTGTAGATTTTTTTTAATTTATTTGAAAGTGTAGTTATAATTGTTTTTAAAAATATTTTTTATTTTAAAAAAATTATTTTTAAAATCAGTATATCAAAATTATTTAAAATACAAAAAAAATTAATTTTTAATAAAAAAATTTAAATTTTTTAATAACACGATTCCCAAATAGTGCCAATAATAGCTGAAACCAGCATCTAGCTTGCCATAAGTTGCAATACTATTTTCATATGGCTTTTACCAGAAACACAACCACAGTGAGTGGCATAATGAAGAAGAATGCTGCACTGCTGCTTAGCAGATACACAACAGGCATGAGAGTTTCCTTACTTTTCTACTGAGCAAATGCAAGCACTTAAGAATTCGTGATTCGAGTTTTTCTATAGCATGAGCTCTGGCAAATCATTAGAATAAGAACGCCCTTGATCTCTCTTCTTTTTACCTTTTGCACCGTTTACACCCTAACAAAGACATAATACAGTGCCAGATTCGTATCTTTTCCTGGTAATTCCTGCGTTGAAATCATGGAAGATTAACTAGGGGGTTGTGATATCTTCTCTTGTTGTTGTAGTGGTGGACTTTCGATCTTCAGCTTCTTGCTCTTTCTTGTAGTTGGTGAATCATTTTCAGTAGCTAATAACAATCGAGTCTGCATCAAGTCGAGCAGACGAGATTGCAAATGCCTGTTCATTTCCATGACATGATTTGTCATCCTTCTTGCCCATGTACGATGGTCTATGCTTGTTTCTACCTTCATTTGCATGGCTGCAGGTGTCTGTTCTTGCTGCTTACATTCCAAAGCAGAGAAATAAGAACGCATCTTATGCTACTTGTACATATTGAAGAACACAAAAGAAATAACAAGGCAAAATTTATTTCACTGCTCTTTATATTGTATAAGATAGCAGATATTTGTGTGTGTTTTTGCAATTAGCATAGTGTATGTTCTCTGCATGTCAATGCATCTTCTTTCATTATATATGCGTGTAACCAGCAGCATGAACATACTAGACAGGAGAAAAAGAGACCTCCATCTCAAATATTTGCTGATTCAATGAATTGGTTCTTCTGAGATCCACAGAAGCCTGATGATCCTTGGGGGAAGAACATGTGTGAAGGAGAGTGAGAATCCCATTAGATGAGTTGGCTGGCTGAGGACACTTACTGAGCACTGAAACGCGGAACTGATTGGAAACTCTTCGATGGTTTGATGCAGAATGCAGCAAAGACCGTGGAATCACTACAAGATTGGTTACTGCCCCTGCTTACAGATGAAAACAATTGATATTGTTGTTTGAGAAAGCACAGAATCACTCAAATTTCAAAACAGGAAAACGTTGCAGTCAAACGTTGAATAAGAAACAAGAAACTTCCAATCCACAACACTTAATGAGAATGCCGTGAAAGATGAAACGCTTTCATTCGTTTTCAGATCGTCCACTTAATTGGTACCAGAACAGAACAGTAACATAAAAAACAATGAGTTCTTGAGATTGAGAAGCAAAAAGGGTCATGTTTACCTTTTTGATGGTTAAAGCTTCGTATGATCACCTGGCTAACGACATCCCAGAGACAGACAGTGCAATCCTCAGAAGCAGATATCAGACCCACTGAGCTGAAGGTCAAAGCCATTATAGATCCACTGCATTGACGGCAGGAACTTCTTTGAATCATTCAATATAACTATCAGATGCTATTGGGGCAAGATAAGAGAAGAATCATGCTAAAAAAACTAAATAATTGTTGGTGTACATGAAATATCTATCCACCAACTCATATGAAGATAACTTAGGTGAGTCAGTCATTGTCACAAATCTCAGATGATTTTCTTATGCGTAATCAGTCTGACAATTCAACTGCACATTTCAGAAACTTGAAGCAATTGGAATTTTCAGTTAGTTCTAAAACCTGATTTGCTAACTATAAACAGTAACTTTACATGTTAGACTTTCAGATTTTCCTTTGTTTTCCTCTACCATTTCTATTATATCGAGGGAGTTCGTTCTTCAAAAAATTTCAACAAACTTAATCATCATACATTACTTGTGTCCTTTTAGCACAACTGGTTCATCTCCAGCAACAGCTAAAGGATCCTCCAGGCGTCCAATGTCAAGCACGCTAACAAATATTCTTCCATCCATGCTTCCAGCGAACAGGAGCTGCTCTGCTGGATCAGTGACGATTGCAGTTATCCCTAGTGGATAATCCTGAGTTTGTATAAGCCTACCTGAGAACACGTCCCAAGCCTAGAAAAGTCGAAATTATATCCTGTCCTGAGCATAAGAAATTTCAATGCTAAATTTATATGAATTGTAAATGAAGCTAATACATGTCCAGGAACCTTGCATGTAGCATCAAGAGAACTTGATATAAAAGTTGAGTTTGCAATGCCTGATGTTGTCAACAGACCGGTGACGGAGGATGTATGCTCCGAAGAGTAGTGCAACAATGAACATGAGCTTCCAAAATCTTCTGTATCTAGCAAGCTTCCATCAATTTGATAATCAGTATGATGCATAAACCATTCATATGATTCGCTCTTCAAACTTCTTTCTACAAATGATAAAGGAGTTGGCAGTAGAGATTCAATCTTTACCTAACCATAGACCACACACAGACCACACCATCTTCTGAACCAGAAATAAGAAGGGAGTCATCATTAGAGAAAATCAAGCATTTCAAGCACCTGGAATGCGCACGCCAGGTTTTCAGTAATCTTCCACCTGCAACCTACGAGTTATAACAATCTTATTAGAATCTATTTCAGAATTGGGACAGTATATTATGAAGTCCAAACTCTAATTTTTACCATCAAATTCAGCAAAAAAAAAAAAAAGAATCGGTTATTTTTATCATAGAACATGAGAAAAAATGCAGTCAATATAAGTTTTAAAAGAACTCGTCGAAAGAAACAGAGTTTTGACCTCTTGACAGGAAATAACATATTTCGTTTATATAAGTGGGCTCTTTCCATTTTTCTTTTCCTCCTCTTATGCAAAATAACAAGCAAGCGCTTAGCAAACTAACCTCCCAGAGGTAAACATTTCCAGACGGAGAACCACCAGCAAGAAACAGGCCGTCCTTGGTGCAACCAAGTGGCCCGATGGCTTCAAGCGGGTAGCTTCGAAGAGGTTGTTGAGGCTGAAACATCAGAACATAAAATGAGCAAGATTTTTATAGCAATTCGGAATCTCTGGCTTGATTTCGTCTACTTTTCCCCATTTTCTAATACGTTTGTGGCAGATCAGCAAAAAGAAGCAAAATCTATAAAAATAAAAAAAGAAAAGTCACTTCCATCATATTAGTATCTTACCAATTCCAACCAGAAACTTATTACATCTAATAGCTAAGAAAAGTAAATGTGATTGAAGTATGCAGAAAACTTTTTCTAAGATCCGCTTCATGCAAATAATTCTATTCCCGTGTCTGGGAAGGGAAATTGAAGAAATTATAACCGAACTCAAAACTATTTGGAAAATCTGAGTTCATCTGTAGACATCAATTATATAAACAAATTTATATTAATGCAGAATCATAATTCAAAATTTTCAAAACCCAATTCAAGTCTTCAACTACCCTGCTTAATAGTTGTGATGGGCTTTCGCTGCTAAATATAAAAAAGAACGTCCATGATCCTCGATATAAAAAAAACAAAACAAAACAAAAAAAGAAGACATTAGAGTAACTAAAAAGGAGAAGCAGCCTACTTGATTCAATTTCTTTAATGGATCCAGGCTTTAGGTGCAATATCCACCAAACCAATGACGATCAAAAGAAAATCACAAGAAATTGCAAGAAATTATTGAGTGAAATTGATTCATCACTAGAGACTATAGACCAATTACGACAACAGATATTTAGGACGAAAAGAGTTTTGAGTTTTGTTACCTTGTTCAATGACCAAGTGAAGATAGCCCCGCCACCAACAGACCCATGTTTGTTAACCTGAGAAGCTACAAGAAACTGATCTCTCAGACACAACAAGCCATGAAGAGGAGAAGCACAAGTTGGTATATGCATAATACGATCTCCTGTTTCCATATCCCACATTGCTATCCCTGTCCCCATATTCCTATCACTACACACCACCAAAACCTCATCACTTCCTTTTCCCTTTCCCATCTCACTATCATTACGCTCAAAATGGAGTATTTCTTACACATGATATAAACATGTACAAGCATATATGGAGAGAAGATGGTGGCTTCTGGAGAAGCTATGCATGCAAAGGGTTTCCTTAAGGGACGGGCAGGGGTTGATTGACGCATGGCATGCAGGGTTCTGAATGAGACAAAGGTCGTTGGGCATGGTTGCTAACATACATGAGTATAATTGCAGTGAATGAGTAAGGTGGGTCAGTGTTTATGCCAAGGGGATTGCATGCAGCTGATGACTTGCGAGGTGCTGCCAATGTTGATGGGTTAATAAAAAGAGAAGGACAGGATGCAGAGGTGTTGGGTTTCAAGCGACGAGGTAGCTATGGATGTGTATGAATGAATGAAATGGGGTTTGCAATGTTGAAATTCCATCTTTATTTTTTAAAAATAAAAAATTAAAATATATGCTTATTTGTTGATAATAGAAATAATAAGGTTACAATTGATTTTTATATAAAAAATATGTTGTCCACATTAGGTTACAATTGATTTTTATATAAAAAATAAATTATTATAAAAATATGTTGTCCACATGAATGAGAAAATAAATTCTTAAATGGCTTAATAAATTCACTGCAATAGCCAAATCACATCTATAATCTTAAAAAGAAGCTTGCTTTGAAGTTAGGGATGTTTTTGTATTTTCACACGAGTTATTAGTTATCGTAAATTTAACCGAGAGTATTTTGTCTATTTAATATTTTAATTACAATAAAATAACAAAAATGCTCTAAGAAAAAAAGAATCAACACAATAAAGGCAAAGATATTTTTATATTTTTATATTTTTATAAATAGTCAAATTACATATATGCCCTTGAATCCACTAAATCTAAGTAAATGGAGGTCAGGGTTCCTAGGGTCTTTTAGCCTGAATTTTTTTGTTAATTATAGGTTTGACTAAGAGTGATTATATAATTTAACATTTAAATAATATTTTGAAATTTAAAAAAAAGCTATTGACATGCTTGGGCCACCTTCAGCTTTAAATGGTGCGTGCAGAGGCTTTTAATTGTAAAAAACAGGTTTTCGTTGTATAATTTTATTTCTTGTTATCTTCTTTTTCATTATAAATAGTGCATGTTGTCCAAAAATAAACAATGTTATTTTAGCCTTAATTTGTATTATTATATATTTTTCATGGCTGATTTTTATGTTATTTTTTAACTTCATTTCAATTTCTAATTATCATTTTTTGTTTTAAAAAATAGTTTGGCATCATCATGAAGTGCAAACACCACCAAAGATAGTTAGCACTAAAATTTTATTAATTAGTTTGAGAATTGATTCTTAATATGAAAATATTAAAATACTTACAAGGAATAAAATATTACGTGTTTAGTTATAGAAAATCCAATAATCTTGAGATGGTTGGTTATTCAAATTTAGATTTAAAAAAAAATATTTGGATATCTGTTGGAGGAACACTCTCGTGAAAAAGTGTGAAGTAATCTATTATTGATGCATCCACTTTGAAAGTTAAATTTATAGAATGCTTTAAAGTCACAGTCGAGGTGAATTGATTGCAAAACTTTATTTCAGGATTTAAAATAATCAATATTATCACCAGGCCACTAAAAAATTATTGTAATACTTTCACAACTATCTTCTTTTCTGAAAAAACAACAAGTATGTAAAGGATACAAAATATATAGAATTAAAATACTTTGTTGTTAAACAAAAATACAAAAGTAAGAGATGTCAATTTAATGCAAAAGCACTAATATTATAATTCTTAATCCGTTAATGAAAGGACATTATTATTGATATTATGTTGTAATTTTATGATGAACATGTATTCTATACTCTAAGCTCATTTATGAAGATATTTATAATATTTTATGTTTTTTATTTATTATACATTATTGAATTAATATAATGATAACAATAATTTTGTTGGCTAAGACATTATTGTTATTGTTAGACCAATTATATACTTCTCTTCCAAATCATGTTAAGTAAATAATAATATTGTCGTGCATGAAAAGGACTATGTTAAATCAATGACTTACATTCCCAATGACTCTTATTAGTTATTAGTTCTCTTTCTTAATTATGATATGTAATGCAATCAATGCATGGAAAGTTTTAATATTACTCTATGTGTAATATGCTAGTATTATACATAAAGCTAAAATATATGGAGTTCTCTGTTCACATAAATATTATTCACTCTCTCACATTTTCCAGTTAATTATAACGGTGCGATATTTGCAATTTTTTATTTTTTTCTCAAACTTTTTATTTTGCACAATTGAGTCTTTTTGAACCAAATTAAAGCCTAAATGCAATTTTTTTATAGGGAATAATTGAATTAAAAAAAAAACTAAAGTAAAAAAAAAAAGGTAACATGAGTGGTGCAATTTTTTTATAGGGAATAATTGAATTGAAAAAAAGAAAACTAAAGTAAAAAAAAAAAAGGTAACATGAGTGATGGATTGAAAATTTTTATTACAAATTCATTTCAATTCCACATTGTTTTTAGCTATTAAAAGACTAGTTTCTTGAATTATATAAAATTAAATTTTGGTGTTGAACTTCATTTTACTTATTTTTTAATTATTTTTTGGTTGAATGAAAAAGAGGAAACTGTTGGATTCCAATATAGAAAGAAAAAATATTTGTTACCGAGGAATCTGGCTACAAAAAAAAAAAAAATTCTCATTTGTTACCGAGGAATCTGGCTACAAAAATAGTTTTTTTTTCTTAAATTGTTCCATATGATGAGAAGAGTTAAGATTAGATGTTTTATTTTACCTTGAAAACTCTAAAAAATCAAATCTAAAATCTGGATTTTTGTTTAAGGTGGATTTTAGGTTTTATGGCGATTATTTTTTTACTTTTTTTAATGTGGACTGGCTTAATAAAGTCTTTAAGGGGTTTTCTAGGTTTTTTGGGTAAAAATAGGTTAAAATGAGTTTCTAGATAAAAAAACTAAGGATCCTATTTTTTCAATTACCAAAGAAATTGAATTTTAGAAATGAACAGATAATGCATTGTTTGCTGCTGCATGCAACACGTCAATTTTTTATCTTCTAATGCATAGGGTAGATAATGTGGCTTCTGCCCCATTCAACTTAAAAAATATAGGCCTACATGTTTGGATCTAACCTTGCAAGGCTACACGCGAGTTATTGCTTGATTAAGTTAGATGTTAGGCCTAACCTACCAGAACTAGTAACGCCTAACTTAATTTTTTTCTTATTATTTTCAAAAAATAATGTATTGTTGATATTTTTTTAAATAAGTTTTGGGTTTATATTTTAATTAGTTTATGATAATTTTGTAATGATAGTCTGTATGTTTAATTTTTAAAGACGTAGGAATAATTCATCTATAATTTTTTCTTAATTTTATATACATTATTTTTTTTATATACATTGATTTGTTTATAATTTTTTCCATTCGTGCAACCTCAAAAAAAAATTTAATTTAATTTTTATATATGTTTTGGTTTCTATTATAAATTTTTGTGTTTTTCTATTACAAATTTATTTTGAAAAAGAAATTCATTAAAAATAATAAAGTAAATTTCTTATGTTGCGATGTTAAATATTTTGATCTTTATTTGTTGCTTAATTTTTTACAGCATCTCAATATTAGGTTGGTGTTTTATTTGCGATCGTATATTTTTTTATCATATAATTAAATAAAAAATATATTTGAAAAAAATTATAATCTCACTAGAATCCATGACCCTGTTTACAAGTTTAGCGTGCGAGCTTGAGTTACTTGATTCATAGGTTTAACGAGTTCACCCATTAAACAAATAAGTTTTTTTGGTTTGTGGTCTATTGTTTGTTTTTCATAGTTCTTCCTTGATTTTATTTTTGAATATTAGATTGATTGGAAAATAAACTGCATAATTTATTTATTTTTGATTTTTTAGGATTATCTTTGTCTTAAATAAGTTTTTATTTTTAGATTGATGTTCAGTTCTATGACCATCTATTTTTATTATATAATTAAAAAAATAATTAAATTTAATATAATCCATGACACAATTTGCTTGGAGACATGGATTAATAATTAAATATATTTTTTTTTTTGAAAAATTTATCTAATTTATGGTAAGGCATGGATTAATAACTAGTATTTATTAAACCACGAAGAAATACGATATCATTGAGCTAAGTGCAGCTCTTAAATGGTTTAGTAAACATTAATGTTAAAATTTTATTGGTCACTACAAGGAGATGTTATTAAATGAAATATAGCAAAAAAAATTATAAATTACAAACAATAAATAATTTCCAAAATCTATATCCATAATAAACATTAAAGAAATAATTTTAGGATAGAATATATATATATATGAAAAGTAAGGGGTGCAATGATAGGTGGAATGTGCCGAAGCCTTATCGGAATTGTTTCTTGCAAACCCTAATTTTTTTTTTTAAAGACTAAATAAAAGTAGATGTTAATTTAGTTTGAAAAGTAAAAGGAGAGTGAAAGCGAATGGCTTTTAACTGATACAACGTGAAAAGACTTTCTTTTGTGTTAAAGAAAAAATAAATAAATCCACTTTGAGGATTTATATTAAACCACCACATAGTCAATAGCATGTTTTTTTATTGTTTAAGTTTCAACTTTGTGGATTAAAAAGAATTTTGGCAAGAGTATTACATTTTTTTTTCTAGGGGCCACAACTCTTATATGTATATTAGTGATTTGATTCGTATTTAACCATGGGTTGAATAATATTTTTCCTTTGGTAAAAAAAATAAATATATAATATTTTCTTACTTTATTTTTTAATATAAAAATTATCAATCATAAATTGAAATAGTTAGACACACATCTAGTTAATTAAATCAATATTTGATATTGCAACACTGGATATGTACTCAGATATGTTTTACAACTATATTTCTTATAATAAAGTTTTTATTTACTTTAATGATTATCCATAATAATAAAAGGTAAAAAAAAAATCATTAATGAAAGATAATTGAATAAAACCATAAATTTCAACTATAAAACAACTCAATGTTGAATGGATAAAAAAATAATTTAATATTGAAGAATAAAATCAAAAATCAAAAATTAATTTTTAAAAAATCAAAGCAAATTCAATAAGGAACAACAAATAAAAATAATTGAAACAATCTAAATTATTTTCAAAATTAGTGATAAATTCTATAAAAAACAAGCAAATAAAAATAACAGAATTCAATGTCCAATTGAATAAATGATAAAGCTTGAAACTAAAAAACATGAGTTTTTTTAAATTAAGACAGCCTAAAAAACCTTCTAAACTTGAGTTAATTTCTAAAACTCGCAACTCATGAAATCCTAGACTCGGGCTTTATCAAGAAGGTCAAATCCAAGCTAAATTAATGTTAAATAATAAAATAAAAAAAATAAATCTAAAAACAATTAACATGAAAAAAATAATAATCAAAAAAATGAAGATCAAATTATATTGAAAAGAAAACCTAAGGAGGACAAAATTATATAAAAAAAATCAATCTAAACATTATCTCAAACAAAACAAATAGCTATCAAAAAAATAATAACCAAATTTGAAAGATTAAAAAATTTAAAATTAGGTGAAATTGAAAAAAGAATTCTAATTTTTTAAATTAATTAAAATAAAACAAACAATAATAAAAAATGATATTTACCAATCTAGAAAATTATTGGTCATATAAGTCACCTCACAATAAAAAGAAGGCCGAGATGAAACCAATACCACCACAAAAGACGGTGTTTATCCACCAAACAACCTCGTGCTACCATGTAAATTGCATGCTTTAATAATATATATATATATATATATATATATATATATAAAATTTCAAAATTGCCATTAACCCATCTTGATAATAACAACAAAAAAACCAAAGTGAAATGACAACAATACCCTAGACATAAGCTATAGAAATTTCCACTTTTAAAGGCATGCAAGTCATTTCATTGTTCTTGAGAAATTAAAAAAAAAAATGATCTTGTATGGAAGCCTTGCCAAATTTTGAATCTAAGATACAATGATTATTTTACCATGCATTAAAAAGTAAAAAATCTTAATTATCCCCTTTAAATTTGGAAATGACAAATGTATCCCTGTGAGATTACCGAGTTACCCTTAATATGTTTTATTTTTTTGGGCCAAAAGGTACTTTTATTATGGACATATACAAAGTTAAAAAAAAAAAAAGCCACTAGTTTTCTCTGTATTTTTCATTTCGATCCCTTATCTTCCAATATCACCCATCTCCTAACAAATTAACCTAAATTGACTTGCAATTTGATCCAACAAATGCTAAATAAAAAAAACAAAATAAAAAACTCTATAAACAATGAGTCCATAATGTTTTGTGTGGATATTCATAATGCATTTTGCACAATAAATTTTCCATGTCATTTAGATTTTCTTATAATTACTTTATACATCTGAAAGAGTTAGGGTATCAACTCACCTCCTCCTTCACTATTCATATAAGAGGTGACTTTTTTATGTTTTTTTTAATTTTCATCATTTATTTTTTATTTTTATTTTTCAAATTTTTTTATTTTGAATGTCTCTATAAATTATTTATGTTGATGCTCAATTTTACAAGCATATAATTTTATTATTGTATAATTAGGTTAAAAAAAACAAAGTTATTAAATTTAGTGAAATCCATAACAGATTTAAAGAGTTAAGTTACGAAACTCAAATCAATTCAATATATTATTATCTTAATATTAGAAGGAAAAAAATCATCTTGAAAATTTTTAAAACCAAACTATATTTTTTTATCAATTATTTTGGTTGTCTTGGGACCTGTTAAGTTAATTGGGTTATATCAGAATAACTCTTACACAATTTAATTTTAAACTCAGATTAAATAAAAACCCAAATAATAAGATTTCAAAGTTAAACTGTTGAAACAAGTTTAATATCAATGTTAAATAATTTACCATAACATGGACGTATTTATTACATATATTTATTTATTTTGTTTGAGCCGGAGCACAGCATTACCTTGTAAACTAGTATACTCTTGAATAAATTAAAATGTAATTAGGAGCCAGCACAAAAATTTTTAGAGTGCTCCACGACTAACTACTAATAATTATATTGTAGGTCCACTTGGAAGATAAAAATGGACGATGGAAGAAAAAAATAATAAGAATATTTCTTTATAGATTCTCTCTCTCTCTTGTTCCTCTTTTATTCTTTGTCTCTATCTCTCTTGTAGAACAAATATCATAATCCCGGAGTCCTCTAAAATCCCTCATCATCGTCCTCTTGCGCAACCTCTTATCTCCACCCATGGGTGCTGACTATCACATTCAGAAAGACATGACTAATTTGTGTTTTTTTCCTTTTTCTACATAAATCTTTCTGTAGGAAAATGAATAAATATCGCACTCATGTTAAGACTTGAGAGCATTCCTCGTCGTACGGAAGAAGAGAAACTGGAAAACTAGAGAACCCGGTCGGTCACTTTCACCATGCATGCTTTTCCAGCCCAAGTGGGCTAAAAAGGGAAGCTCGCGTGCTGGATCAAGCTGACCACTGGCACAGGCAAGATGGCAAGCTCTTGAAAGCAAATTCCTTTACCACTTTTGTAGACTCTATGGCCTTGAGTTTTGACTTGAAACACTCATTCCATGCACACTCCCACACAATACGTTATATTTTTAATATCACCTCATCCCAAGATGGGAGTTGGAGATCCCTCCTTTTTCTTTTAAAAAATGTCATTGCTTTTAATTGCCAATATTTAACTTCTTAATCCGATTTTCACCATGAACTTTTCATAAAAAAAAAAATTCAATTTGGGTCAATTTTGAAAATGCCAATCATTTAATGTGAGTCATTATTAAAAAAAAATTACTGAAAAGAGAGAAGGTTTTATTGTAGCCCTGGATTCATTGGTAATGTAGATTGGAATAATAATATTATTATTTTGTCTTTCTCAACTAAAACAAAAAGGCCTTGGTCATAAAGGTAGGAAGGTAATTTTGTTTTTTCTACAATGAAATGACTAAAATATTAAATAATGTTGAACTAACTTGCCGACATTGTTTAAATTTTATTTTTTTTTGTATTGAATTCAAATTATCTTAAGCTTTCATCTAGGGGATTTTTGGTCTTGGCATTTTTTTTTTATGGAGATGGATCAAGAGTAATTTGATAATTTAGTATATATAAAAATATTATTCATATTAAAAATTAATGATGTATATTGTTCACACGAAAGGATACAGATATATTCATACTTTTTAGATGATATATGTAATTTTTTCTGGTAGACAAATATCAGTTTTTACAATGACATATGAAATTTCACAATGGTTTTTGGGTGATTAGTGTGATCAATATCCCCTTGGTTTATCGACGGTTGCCATTTTCTTCTTCTTCTTTGTTCTCTCTTCCTTAATTTCCACGCATAGCACTGTAAATTTTTAAAATAGCTCTTGAATTTATTTTTCATTCAGAATTGGTCCGTGTTTTTATTATTATTATATGTTTAATTTTAAATAATTCATAAAATTTGAATCTTCTTTCAGTTTTATCATTTTTGACTTTTGTTATTTGTCATATTTTATCCTTTTTTTCTTGTTATTTTTTAATTATTATTTTATTTGGATTTGTTTTTCAATTACATCCCTCAATATTTTATTTTTATATCAAATTTAATTCTTATTTTTTTATTTTATATCCTTTTTTTATTGAAACTTTGTTCTCGATTTAATCCATCGATATTTTGTCGATCAAGAATTTGGATTCATAATTTTTTTTGGGTTTGTCTTCTATGGAATAGTTTTATCCTTAGACCTCGAGTCACAAGTTCAAAAGGTTAATATAGGCTGATTTAGGTCTTTTTTAAAAGATTTGTTTACAATTTATTTTCTTTATTTCATCATTCTATGAAATTTTATTGATTTCATGTGCTGGATCAATGGTTAATTTAGGTTGACTCATCTCAAATTTGTTATATTCGAATTATCTACTCTCTTTTTTCAGGTCAGATTTTTTTATTTGAAATAATTTTTAAAATTAATTTTTTTATGATTTAATCCTCTTTTGGGTTTTTTTCCTTATTAGATTTGATCTACATTCTTGATTACTATTCTTTATTTTGGAAATTTTTTTAATTGATATCTTTTTTTTATCTCATCCTTAAATATTAAATTGATTAGAAATTCAGCTTCTTAATTAAGTCTGGATCCAAGATTTTATGAATTACAATTTCATTATCTTTAAGTTTTTTCCCTATGAGATTTGATTTTTATTTTTTATTGTTATTTTTTTTTACTTTGGCAAATGTATTAAATTGAGATTTGATTTTCTATTTCATTATCGCTTCTTGATTAAACGCGAGATTAGAATTTTCATGAGTTGTGAATTTTGGAGATTAACCTATTTTAGAAGGTTCACCTTGATTTGCTTAGTTTTTTATTTTTTGAGTTCATAATTTTTTCAATTTCATCCTTTTGAATTTTTTCAATTTGATATTGGGTTTTGTTATTTTTATTTATTTTTTTCTATTAAATCCCTCACTAATTTTAAAAATTAGTAAATTTATTCAACTCGGTTATCTTGGTTGTTTTTATTTGTCATTTCTTATTGAATTTATTTTGATAATTTTTTAAAATTGATTTTTTATATCATCCTTTAATATTAAATTAATTGAGAGTATTTTTTTTCTAGTTTCATCCTTCAAAGTTGAAGTTTTTTTTATATTGGGTTATAAGTTGTAGAGATTGGTTGGTTTGTATGGTTTGCTAGTTGTTTTTTTGTTTTTTTTTTAATTGACTTTTCATCTTTCTACATTGAATTTGTTCGAAATTAAATTTTATTTTTTGTTTTTTGTAAGTTTATATCAATCTCATGACTTCACTTGCATATTTAACATCCTTCTACGTTGAAATTGTACCATTTTTTTGCTCAATCAAGTCCATGCCTCAAGTTGTATTTTTTTTTTAATTCCTCTGAAATATGCATGTGTTGCCCAACATATATTTTTTAACCAATAAAATATTTAGGCTAATGGTGTAGCGCGGCTCACAAATCTAGTTTAGTCACTGAGTGTATCTTTTATATCGTGGTATAATTTTAAAAAAATAAGTTTAGAAAAATATTTGTAGTTGTAATTTAAAAAATACATGTTTTGTTTCGTTTAAATTGTTGTGAGATATATTTTTGAAAAGCATTTTTTTATGAATGAAAAACAAATTATTTTAGCGGTTTGAAATGCAAACTATACAGAGAATGAAATGCAAAAAATAAGAGTTATATACTGACCAGATAAATTTTTCTTTATGATCGGGTAAAAAACAAAACATCATTACCAAACACACCTTAAGCCTCCACCACAACAACATGATAGATGGAAGATTATGATAAGACCGTAAAAGGAGTAATGGAAGAGAGAGAGAGAGAGAGAGAGAGAGAGAGAGAGAGAGAGAGAGAGAGAGAGAGAGAGAGAGAGAGAGAGAGAGAGAGAGAGAGAGAGAGAGAGAGAGAGAGAGAGAGAGAGAGAGAGAGAGAGAGAGAGAGAGAGAGAGAGAGAGAGAGAGAGACTCAAAGCATCAAAGTGATAGTAAAGGTAGTCAATCAATGGAATCGATATCGTACAGAAACATGCGTCGAAATAGCAGTCAAAAAGCTGATAAAAAAATGGCCATGTTTTTTTCCTTACTTTAGTTAATTAAATTATATTTACCATCATTGCGAGGAAGAAGTGCAATTATTATCGCCATATGGGTTTCTGGACTTGTCATGAGAATCACACTGGAACAATTATGAGATCCTCTTCTTTTACACGCAAGCAAAGACATTGTTTAGTGGTATTTACGAAGAGAGACAGTGTTCGACACAAAAGCAAGTGTCAGCAGAACAATTTCATA
Organism: Populus euphratica; assembly: GCF_000495115.2. Lineage (NCBI taxonomy): Eukaryota > Viridiplantae > Streptophyta > Magnoliopsida > Malpighiales > Salicaceae > Populus > Populus euphratica. Next base: position 669,435 of record NW_011499863.1, on the reverse strand, counting down.
AATTCAAAGGTTATACTACATTAATTATATTTAGAAAGGCTACTACTAATAAAGTGTCCCATTTCTAACAAATACGCAGGACATAATTTCCTTGGCTTGCTGTTATACATTGATGATTTTGGTTTTAATCTACAATTTGAAGCTAGAACTTAAAAGTACTCAAAATGACTAGGGATCTGATATGGTTCTTGTCTCTCTTTCTTGCTCAACATTGGTATGTGAGCTCTACTCCTGAACCTGCAAAGATCACTAGGAGACTCTGGTGGCTTGACTGACCTGATCAAAGCCCAGTTCACACCTTTGAAGAACTCGTGCCTCTTGATTTCAACAGACCCCTTTAAGCTCCCAATTCTCCTTTTGGGATTCTTCACTAGAAGCTTGCCTACAAGGTCTTGAAGTTTCAACATCTCTTCAAATTCTTTGCTGCTATTTACACCTATTCTTGGAAAGGTTAAGGGCTGTTTAAGTATGTTAATCAAGGTTTTTTCGTTGTTTTCACCTTTGAAGGGTGTTCTTCCATATAACATCTCGTACAAGAACACCCCAAGAGTCCACCAATCCACCGCACTTCCATGGCCCTGCCCTGATATCACCTCTGGTGCTAAATACTCGTGGGTCCCAACAAAGGACTTTGATCTAGCGCTGATGGGCTCAGCTACCAATTCTGTGTCAACTTCTTCGTCATAACCTTGGCGATCAATTTGTTCTCTAATTGTAGTTGTGATTCTAGGTTTCCTTTTCTTGTTGGAAGATGAGAAACAAGATAGGACAGGGTGTAAAGGTGTAGCGCAAAAGGTTAAGGGTGCGAAACTAGTGGTTTCATTCTTGTGAAGAACAATGGCTTCCAAGCTTGGTTTAGACCTTAAAAGCTTTGGGACAACATCACATTTGAAAGAAAGATCAAAATCTGAAAGCATAATGTGACCGTCTTCTCTGACAAGAACATTCTCCGGTTTAAGATCTCTGTAAACAATTCCCATCATGTGTAGATATTCCAGGGCCAAGAGAGTCTCGGCAGCATAAAACCTGTAGATGATAGTCATAATCATATTCAGGACAACGGGCTACATTAAGGAAAAATGAGAAAGAAAAACCTGAAAAATTACTACTTACTTAGCAGATGAGATGCTAAAGCGCTTCCATGGCTGGCGTTGTCTTGCAGCATACAAATCTCCACCAGGACAGTACTCAGTAACCAAGCAAGAGTAATGAGAAGCCTCAAACTCTGCATAAAGAGTAGGCAAAAAAGGATGATCAAGCATGCCCAGAATTTCTTTCTCCATCTCAGCTCTCTGCAGCTTGTTCCGTATAGCAAGTGCCTCTTTATCCACCACTTTCATGGCATAAAAGCATTGTGGCAAACCCACCACAGGGTTCCTTATCTGGCAAAGATAGACATTGCCTATATCTCCACTGCCTAGACGGCGTAGAAGACGAAAATGGTCGAGACCAACTCGGCCTGTTGCCCTTTGAAGCCGCTTTATGGCCTGCCATGCGGCTTGGTTAGCCTTGTGTGGCTTCATGCGGGCAGTGCTGCAGATTGAGGCAGTATCAGCTACAGATGAAGAAATAGAGATAGAACTTCGACGGCTACCGAAGCTGAGGTTGCTCATCCAGCTCCGGCTAGAGTCAGGTACAGTGGTGGAGGAGGAGCTGCTATCATAGTCGGGGAGGGGCTCATCTCTAGTTGCTTTGGTAGTCATTGTTTGTTGGTGAAGAAAATACTTCTGGTGATGCAGGAAGCAGCACTTCCTTCAATATATATAGCTGTATAAAAAAGCAAGAGGCAGGTACACAAAGCACCCGTGCCTTTATTGATTACCACCTCTAGTCATCAAAGAGTAGGTGAAATCCTGGTTTGAGCTCAGGAAAAGAAAGCAAGATGACTTTACCTTAATTTGGAACTAGTAAACAGGTCTCGACAACTCTAACTGTGGAGTGGCCAAATAAAAGGAAATAAAAGTAATGCCTTTTTTCCCTCTTCTTTTTGTCTTTTCTTTAGAAAAATTGAAATCTGTGAAAGAATATTTATTATAATGTCAGGCGTACAAAAAATAATTTTATGAAAATCACTTTATAAATTTCCATATTTATTTATGTTTAGAAAAGTTACTTAATAAAAAATAATTTTTAGTTAAAAAATATAATATTAAAGATAATATTTGAAATTGTAGTTATAGTTACATTTTAAAACATTTTTATTTGAAAATACATGATAATAATAGTTTTTAAAAAATTAGTTTTAACATCAGCATATAAAATAATTAAAAAATACTAAAATATAATTCTAAATAAATTATTTTTTTAAATCACAAAACATGATTTTAACCTCAAAAATAAAAAATTCTAAAAAATAAATAAAAATAATATTATCTTTTCAATATATGAGGAGGAACAATAATTTCTCCTCTTCAATTAGTTCTTATCTTATTAACCAATTATATTTCATTTTAGTGATTTAACTATTGTCATTGTTGGTGACGTATTACGGATTCCTATTTTAATCTATCAACACATTGAAGGAGCATATGGTAAAAAAATGATACTATTTTTTTAATTTTTTTAATCTAAAAATGAAAATGTAGAGTGTCTGCATAATCTATTTTACTTTATTTACATAGAAAGTTCGATCAAGTACATGAAGGATATATTATTTTTATAATAAAATAGAGAACATCATGTATTTGGCATGAAAAACTTTTTTTCTTTCAAGAAACCGTCGAAATACCATTGTCTTAGGCAATAGTTTTTCCTTATGATTTTTTGCAAAACTTGTCTTCAATTGAAACTCTCTTTTATGTGTTTATGTTTTTTTTTCTAATATAAAAACACATTTTCTTATTCATAATTTCAGAAATTATTATAATTTTAAAAATAAATTTCAATAAAAAAATAGGTATTCTCATTTTTTATATGATTGTATATGAAAATAAAGAAATAATTAATTTGAGAGAATGCATGAAAGATTCACAATTAAAAAAAAAAACAAACAAACTTGCAAATGCATAGCTTAGGATGTTAGGTTCTCCTGAATATTTTAAAAAAATACGATGGCCAACACTTAGCTATTACTTAGTTAATGCAAGTTTGAAAATATAATTACAGTTATTTTTCAAGATATTTTTGAGTCTTTTACTTATTTGATGGGATTTAAACTTCATGCCTCTCTAGATTTGAGTCTTTTACCTGCATAACTCATATATATATATATATATATATATATATATATATAATTTTTAATTTTCTAATAATGTTAATGAATATAATTTTTTTATAAATAAAACATAATTTTAAAATAAAATAATATTTTAAAAAACATTTTTATTATAATAACAAGATATAAAGCAATCAACAAGAACACATGTGAGAAATGACAAAAGAGAACCCATCAACAAGAACACGAGATGATTTTGAGTCCTGGACTTGCATAATTCATAAAAAAAACATGTATTTCTTCTTTTTCTTTTTTATCATTTTCTCCCTTCCTTTTATTGCCCCACTTTCCTCTTTGCAAAATCTTATCGTTTTCACTTTTTGTTTTTTGTTGCTATCTCAGACAGCAGGCTCTATAATTTTTTTTTTTAATGTGAGTTTTTAAATCAATTTATATATCCCTCGACTAATTTTATGAATTTTAAAATTAATAATTATATAAATTTTTAATAATATTAAAATAATTTAATTTATAATTATTAAAAAATAAATTTAAAATTAAACTAATTAAACTACCACTCAAATTTTACTCTGCCGTTGAGTGGCAAATATATAGAAAAACTCAAAGCTCCATCACTTGCCCCTTGCATCGTCCCCCACTCTATCAACACACACCTCCTCAAAAGAAAAGATTCCATCAACAGAGCACTTCTATATATCTCCTTGAAAAAAGCATAGAAAATAATTTTATTAATATCAAATCATACAAAAAAAATACTCTGTAAAAAAAAAAAGACGTAATAAAAATTTCACTCACAAACAGGGATTAACTAAATTAGGACTTTTCTTCCAAAAAAACATAACCAAACAAATCTCTTGCAATCATGGATACCATACCTCATTGATGAAAATTCCTGGTCTTCTAATAATGTCAACGAATATAAATTCATTTAAAAAAAAATAAGATAAAATCTCAGAATTCTTATTTTAATGACCATATTTCCCAAATATTGTGACATAAAACCCAAAGAGAGAATTGTATTTAGAAATTATATATATAAAGATCAAGCTATATTATAGTAGAAAATATACAAATAAATGAGAAAAATCTCATTCATAGAAGCAAAAATAATAAAAATCAATAACACAAAGGGTTGTGGCCAGCTAAAATTAGTTACTATTTTTCAAAAATAACTTAACTAATTAGATGTTAAATTTATTATTTAATAGTTATGAATTTGATCCTTTTAAAATTATTAAAAGTTTATATAATTATTAATTTTAAAGTCGATTTATATAATAATTAATTTTAAAATTTATAAAATTAATTAAAATATATGTAAACTAATATAAATATCTATATTAATAATAAAAATTAGCTAATGTCCGCTCAAATCAAGGCTTAAAATAAGAGTTTTTGCGAGAGAAAATAATAAAAAAAGAGTTCTTATTCCAAATCTATAATTCAATACGATCAATATTTTATTCCACATCACTTTTCAGTGCTTCTGAAAATATTTTTTTGTCCCATCAGAGATACGCACGTCTCAGGCATCCCTTGTCGAGCAAGGAAACATGGAGGGGATTGTAAACTCTTCGATGGCTTGGCGCAGAATGCAGCGAAGACAGGGGGGAATCACTGCAGGATTGCTCAGCACTGCCCTGCTTCCACATCAAAACATTAATTAATATATATTGTTCTACGACAAAGCACTGGATTGCATAAATTTCAAAAACTGTACACTTCCATAAATGTAACATCACGATGACATTACTATTACGTTACAATTACAGTTATAATCGCATTGCAAGACAAACTAAAAGAGTTGTTGGTTTTATTATACATCCACTACTGAAATATTAATAGATACTTATTTATCGATGGAAATAATAATGAAAAATTTTTGTGGGTAATTTTGAATGTAAATAGTAATGGAAAATGTTTTGTTGGTAATTTTTTATAAATTTCTTAATAGAATAAAAAATAAAAATTTCATCCACAATTCTATTAAAAATTCAACACGTTAATATTTTACATTGAAATTACTAATATACATTTTGTTAACAAATTCAAATGAATTAAAATCCAATAATCCCCCCTTCCTCTTTTCTTCTTCTTCTTCTTCTTACAATAAATGTTGACATTTAAACTCATTTAAATGTCAACATCCCTTAACTCTTGGTTCAATTTCTTGTGAAGCTATGCTACAAGAAGTAAACAAATTTATTATTTTTTAACCTATTTTTATTTTAGGTTAATTTATTAAAATATTTTTTTATAGTATTTGTAGGTTACTTATATATTTAAGTGTTTTATAGCTTTTTTCTAGAGAATTTTATTGTATTAATATATGATTTATATGTTAAATTTTGTTTGAAAATTAAAGAAAAATGATTTTATTTGTCATTTGTTTTGTAACTTGGGTGTTATAATTGAAGAAATAAAATCAATTTTTTGGTAATTTTTTTTTTTATGGTAGTAACAGTCAACCAAACCAATTTTTTGAGCAATGAAGTTATTCCATCATTCTAACATTTCCCTTTATTATTAATAGTAATGGTGGACTGGTTTAATTCTATCTATAATTTGATCAATTGGTTAATTCTATAATTTTTACATTTTTCTTATTGATTGATCAATTGATTAACCGGTTCCATCAATTAATTGAGACAGTAGTGAATTTCATTATTCAATCCATCAAATAATTAATCAATTAAATTTATAAATCCAGTCAGTTGACTAGTTTGAGTAAAATCAAATATTTTGATCATTTAAATTTTGAACTTTTACCAAATTATCAATAACTCTCATGATCCTATTTTTTATTTTTGCACATGAAATAATTCATCACTTAAATCTTTTATTTTTTTATTTTAATTTAGATTACACTTTTAATTATAAAAATTAATATTTAAATTTAATTTTTTTACATGCCGGTTTTTCAAGTAAGCTAGGTCTCTACATCATTGTCAAGGCTTGAAAAATATGACTAAAATCTTGTGATTCGTGGCTATTAGTATTAGGATCAGAAATTGTTTGTTTTTATGGTAAAAATTATATTTTATAAAATATTAAAAATATTTTTAATTAAAATTAATTCTAAAAATATCTTAAAATTATATTAGAACTATAGCATATTTGTTTTTGTGATAAAAATTATATTTTATAAAATATTAAAAATATTTTTAATTAAATTTAATTTTAAAAATATTTTAAAATTATATTAGAACCGTGTTTGTTTTTTATGGTAGAAATTATATTTTATAATTTTTATAATTTTTTTATTATTTTCATGTGTTGATATCAAAATAAATTTTAAAAAATAAAAAATATATTATTTTTATATATTTTCAAATAAAAAAATTTAAAATATAATTATTACAATGAAAAACACTACATTAATAGCAGAGTCAGCCAAATTAAAAACTACATATGGAGCATATTTCTCAGCTCACTTTTTTTTTACCATCTAGGCCACTAATGATTAATATTTAGAATTACGTTGATGAAGAATTAATAAAAAACTATCAAATAAAGAATAATAGAGTTCTTTTTAATCAATAGCTCTGGACTCATTCATTAAAGATTAAGCACAGTTCCAACACAGATTGTTCGGACGTCTTTTCATTATCTAAACTCAAAAATAAATATATGCATGATATTAAATATTAAGATATAAAAATTAAATTACAAAATTCTATTCAACTAAATCTTTAAAATTAGTTGAAATATTAATATATATATATATATATATATTTTATCAATCAAAACCTCTTCCTAGACTATACAACCTTCTTCCAAAGCAAATGATTTTTGAGTGTAGATAATAATATCTATAGAAATAAATCTTATATATTGTATAATAAAATCAAGTATTATATGAATAGATATATAGGAATCAAAATCTGTCAATCACTTATGTTATGCTTTTTTACATCTGAGGTCTTTCTATTTCTTCATCTGACTTAAATTCTTTATGTAACATTTAGGTTGAATGATTCTATAAAATTAAATTGATATTTCTAATATATTAGAGGTAATATAGGAGATATCTTTATTTTTCTCTCCATGAAATTTTAAAATTCTCACTGATTAACTTTTAATTTGCTACAACTATCAAATAAAATGTGAATAACCTGTTTCTTGTTCTTTGAAACAAGAAGCTTGTATAGTACATATAAGTATTGAAGTTGTTTGTTTTTGTATTTTAAAAATATTTTTTTTATTTAAATTAATATATTTTTAATATTTTTAAATAATTTTGATGTATAGATATAAAAATATTTTTTAAAAAATAAAAATAATTATTAATGTATATTTTAACATAAAAAATAATGTGAAAAACCACCGCACCGGACTAATTCTATATTTTGTTTTACGTAGTAAAAAATAGCGTGAACATGGCGATAGGAAGCAAAATCTGATCTGGCAGTATCAGTGAATAAAGTGCAATCTCTTCACTCTCAGAGTCCACTCTCAAGAACCCAGATCGCAGAGCACGAAAATCGCCAATCGTTTTAGACCCAGGTTCTGAAAATGGGCGGTAAGTTCAAAGAATCCTCTTCAAGCATCATTTCTTTTGTAACGATTGTAGTTGTGTTGCCATTGATTGAAATTATTATTTCTCAATTCACAGGCAAAGAATCGTCAGATAGTTCTAGTTCTAGTCCCAGTTTATGGTTGGCTCCAGACCCTAGTAAAAGATGGGGAGAGATTTTCTTTCTTTGTTATACGCCTTTTTGGCTCACTCTTTGTTTGGGAATTGTGATTCCTTGCAAGCTGTACGAGGTAATCAATTTAGGTCCTCTTGCTCTGCTCTTGGATCTTGAGAGAATTATAGGAAATTGCGGTTTAAGACAGTTTTAAGCAATGCTACTGCTGTTTGAGTGATGGGCTCTTAACTGAGTTGTTGGTGATGAGAAAACTGAAGTAAAAAGTTTTGAATTGATCGGAGATGAGTGTTAGTAGTTGGGTTTATGTTAAATTTTCATGAAATGAGAAAAAGAAGCTACTTTGGACACAATTGTGTATGCTCCAGAATAGGATCTGTACTTTAGTTTTAGAAGGTTTTACAATATTACGTTTTGATTATAGCTGAGTTGTCAGTACAACTTCTGATACATTTTGAGGGTTTTTTTTTTATTTGATCTCATTTAAATTTTGCATAAATAATATAATTGAATCTGCGTAGGTGAAGCCAATTTGTCTGCTTCGAAGCTTAATTTAGTTTAGTTGAGCTGAGCTGAGCTTAATCAGATTCTGCTTAAGCTTGACTAGTTTGGTGATGGATTTTTCATTTTTTCTCTCCTTTTGATCATTCTCAATTTGATGCACAAATAAGCTTATGATCCACAACCCAGTTGAAGTAACATTATTGTAAAAGTATAGTTGTTGTTACTGGCAGAGCTTTACAGAATTGGAATACTTGCTCCTGGGTTTGATCTCAGCTGTTCCTTCTTTCTTGATACCAATGATGTTTGTCGGTAAGGTAAATTTCTTAAGTATGTTATTTCCATTTTTTGTATCTTTTCCTTCCTTCAAATGTTTTTATAATCTTGTCTGAAGGTTTCATGTATTTTATTCATCTTTTTTTTTTTCTTTTCTTTTTGCATCTCCATTCTGTACCACTGGTTTTTCTTTTTCAAAAAATAATATAGATTTGGAGCGCTTTTGCAGGCTGATAGCAAATTGTGTTGGAAGGACTGTTATTGGGTCAAGGTAAGTGCTCACTATAACGTTTCAATTATGATTATCAAACATGAAACCTGATATCTTGGTTCTTAATTTATTTAATAATGCTTCTTTCTCACTGTTTTTTCCTTCATTTATAATTGTTCTGAAAAGGTATGTTACGCCTACTTTTATCCAATTTCTTTGGATATTCCTAACCCCCCCACTACTTCTTCCATTTTCTAACTATTTCAGAAAAGTCCTTTTTTTCATTTTTTTTGCATCCCAGTTCTGTGGATATTTCTAACCCCTCCACTACTTTCTGTTGAATTTCATCTGCTTATGCAGATTTAGTTTAGCTTCTTCCTGTTAATTAGGCTGTGTATACCCTAATCACTCTCTCTGTACTTATAGAATGGCATTCTAGTGTTAACATTCACCTGTCTTTTGGTGAGATCGCCTGTTGTAGTTGGTGAATAAAACACTGTGAGGTTTCACCTTCCTAGATTGTAGGGCATTGTGAATTCAAACTTCATTAGTTTGCCCCATAAACCTGAATGGGATTTGCAGTCCCTTGCAACCTTGAGGATGAATTTTTTAATGTGATTCTATGTCTGGTTAATAATATGGTTTGAGGGCAGATTCTAAAACATGAATACTGACCATAGATTGTTTGAGCTGCTAATATGCTGTATAAAATTTCATGGGGAGGTATCCGTTGACAATTGATGGTACATATCTACTGTTTTGTTGTAACATTTTCCTCCATTCTCTTTGCTTTTGAATATGCTGGTGAAATTTTCACCAGCTTTACAACATGTGTGGAAATCTGTTGATGGATGTGAACTTGGACTCTACCCTTATGTTCACGCTACATTTTAAATGTTGGCTATCGCAGAAATCCAGTTGTATTTGTATCTGGTTTTTATAAAGCTTGACTTGAAAGGAGGTTCAAGGTTCTTAGCCTAAACTCTAAACTTGATGTTTTGACAGGCCAGTCTATGGATAATCATTTTTAGCTATGTTGGAAATTACTTCTGGACCCACTATTTTTTCACAGTTTTGGGAGCTTCTTATACATTTCCATCTTGGAAGATGAATAATGTAAGCCACGAAGCAAAAAGTTCTTATTGATCCACTTACTGTACAGTCCGCTGACTTTCATCCATTATTCTCTGTAGGTACCACATACAACCTTCCTTCTGACACATGTTTGCTTCCTGTTTTATCACGTTACCTCAAACATGACAATTCGCAGACTACGGCATGCTGTTGCTGACTTGCCAGATTATCTTCGATGGGCTGCTGAGGGTGCATGGATTTTGGCTCTTTCATACTTCATAGCATACCTGGAGACTTTAGCTGTTTCTAATGTGGGTGGTAAAATGATTCTGTGTCTATTGTTATTTTCAATATGTTTGTTTAACCATGCATAAATAACTTACAATGCTGGCTAATGAACGTTTAAGGCAAGATAAAGTGGCACTCTGTTTTAAATTGTTGAATATTCAGGATTGTCTTTCTTAATCATATTATGGTGCTTTCTATGGGACCTTCTTCGATGCTATTCAGAAGCTAGTTCAGCATTAGTTAACCTCTAGTTCGGATTTAAGAAGCCATTATATTCCCAAGTGAAAATTCTAGTTCTGATGAGTTTGTGGCAGTTCATAACTTAGATGCCTGCTCCACTGAGGCCCTTTCTAGCTGTCTTTGGAAGCTGACTCCAATTTGAATGGTATTAAGTCAAGTCTGCTATCTGTTCATAAGCAGATGTTTTGGTTCTGAATGGTTTTGTGACATTTCAGAACTTTAGATGCTGTATCATCACATTATCAGACTCCATGATGTGTGAACTGGGCCTATAAAAAGCTAATGGTATAATTTACGGGAAAAGCTGATGATTTCAACTGTCATACTCATACCTTAGCTTCATCTACAAGGTTGTAATTTGCAATTCACATTTGTGCAATTCTGTCTTACAATCCTTTTTGTGCTGCAGAAGTCATGACATTTTTTTTATGTTACTGTCAATTGATTGCTAATGTTGCAGTCGTGGCATAGCAACTGGTTACTAATTTGTGAATTAAAGTGGTGATAATGATGTGTTATTGGAAATGTGCAGTTCCCTTACTATGAGTTTGTGGACCGGGCTTCAATGTACAAAGTAGGTTCCTTGTTTTATGCCATCTACTTCTTTGTAAGCTTCCCAATGTTTGTGAGGTAAGCAGCCAACCTTCAGTTAGTTTGGTTATATGTGTGGTTCTACAAATTATATTTTTGTTGTGGTATATGCTTGATAATGGGTAATGCAAACATGCTAATCATGTAGTAATTGTTTTCTGTTGAGTGATATTTCACATATTGATATGCTTCAGCTAACAGTGCATTTTGTAAACTACTCTTACATTGTGCTTGTATGTAAGCACTATCATGTTCTCGTGACTCATTAATGATGTATTTATTGTTTTAGAAAATTGCAATGCATTGTTTCTTTCAATCACTCATGTTATCTGAAAAACAAGACGATTACAGAACATCAGATTAGAAGAATCATAGAATATGAAATAATTGAAGTGATTTTATAAATGTGGTTGGATCAAAAGAATCATTACAGCTTCTAGTTTTCTCCCATGCTGAAGATCTTTAACTCTTGTATGGGGAATTGAATGATTTACAGGATTGATGAGAAGCCTGGTGATCTATGGGAGTTACCAAGAGTGGCTGTTGATTCCCTGGGTGCTGCAATGCTGGTTACAATAATACTTGACTTGTGGCGAATCTTTTTGGGGCCTATTGTTCCACTTCCAGAAACAAAACAATGCCTTCAACAGGGACTACCCTGGTTTCCTGGACATGCCACTCAAACATAACAAACTACATGGAAACCCTGGAAGGTAGCCACAGAGGCAACTCCTAAACATGGAATTTCTTGTACTTGATGTTGTAACATTAGCTGTACTTTATATCATGCCAATGTTTCGTTTCCATTTTATGGACATCTAATCCGAAGCATAAACTAAAGATTGAAAGGGTACATTTTGTAATTCATGATATCGCCTGTGACCCTGGGTGGCAACTTGTTTGTTAGATCCTGACAAAGAAAGAGTTCTGTTTTGCGAAAATCTCTGCGCCCCTTCTTTTTGGGGGTTCGTTCTTTCTGATCTTTGATTGTGAGAAGGAATTGGCTTATGGTAAGAAATAAACACGAAAATGGCTGAACTATATTCGATTATGTTTGTAGGCATCATCAGACACTAACTGTTCCCCTGTCGTCAAGATAGGAAACGTTTCGCAGCCCGTATTTTTTGGTGGGATCGAGTGTGTTGTGTTAAACACACGAGTGCAGTCCTTGAAAAACATCGTGGTGCGGTCTGTAATCCTTTACTCTCTAGTTGTTTCAATGTTTGCTTCTGTTGATTTAAAAAGGGAAGGTGTGGTTTGGGATCGTGCCTCCAGAGAGTTACTTGGATTGTTATTTAGATCCAAAAAGTTGATGCTATACTTCTCTCATCACAGCTGCTTCTGCAGAGCATTTAGTTATTAATGGTTGAAGTGCCAGATGTGCAAACTTGTGCCAAGTCCGTGTGCTTTATGTGACTGAGCTGCACGATGTACATATGCACGTGATAGTGAGGCATTGAAAGTTCTGTTATTGTGCTTTCTAATTCTCAGAGAAAAGCAGATTTAGCTGTCACATATCTGTGTGTGAGAATTTTATTGAATTGCATGATTTAGAAATATGAATTCTATATTCATTGAATCTAAATTAGTTAATTCAAATTGAATGTGTATAATTTAGTATATGACTAGTTAAAGAGCGAGTTAAATAAATAAATAAATGATTAATATACAAAAAAATATTTAGATTATAGAAAATTATTTGATATTATTATTAAATTTAGTCCGGTGAATCACCTTCCAATTCTATTTTTTATCTAAATTAAATTTAAAATTAAATCATATAATAATTAACTTTACCTTATTTAGTCGATTTAGCCTATTCAAATGCATCATCATTGACTAGTAAAAAAAAAAAAAGTCTTAAAAATGAAATTGAGATGAAAAAGATGAAATTTATAAAAAAAAAAAATTGATTTAATGTCTTGCCTAGCTGAGGTTTATAATTAAAATATATAAAAATTATCTTGACATGACCATGTTAATTTGGTTAGTACAAAGATAATTTAACAATTGATAAAAAAATTTAGGGATGAAATTAAAAAAAATGAAATAGATAAAAAAAATATTTAACTTGATTTTTTATTTAATTCGGGTTTGAAATTAAACTATATAGAAGTTGTTTCGATAAAATACAACTTGAGTAATTATTAAAAAAATAAAATTAAAAGAAGAGAAAGGAAAATAAAAGGAAAATGGGTTGACTTAAAAAAAATTAAAAAAAATAGAAAGAGGGAGCTTCACTAACTTAAAAAAAATATATAATAGATTTGAAACTAGTTTAAAGGCTAACGCAACGAGCCATATTATTATTTTTTTAACAAAACAAAAAATATGTCGAGGCTTTGGAGGTTAATTGATTTTTTTCAATTAATATTTATTTTTTAATTTTATTTTTTAAAATTAAATTAATTACACTTGATGATTTATTTTAATTTGTTTTTCATGAGATTATTTTAGTCTCATGATTTAAATTGTAAGTTTTTTTAGTTAATATTTTTTTTAATTTTATCCTTTAATATTGAATTGATTATAAATTAGATTTCATGACTTATTTAGAGGGTGTTTAAATGGAAGGTAGCTTGTGCTTTTTTAAATAAAAAGCATATTTTATAACGTTTAGAGATGTGGTTTGTATTTAAAAGGTATTGTACCTCTGATAAAAAGCTATCACACCTCCAAACCAAACATTTTTAGGTTTGCTTTTTATAAAATTATTCTAGTTTTATAACCTGGGCAAACTCGGATTGTTTTATTGTGTTTTGTTTTAAGATTTTTTTTAATTTTATCATTTAACAGTAAATTTATTAAAAACTAGAATTTATAATTTGTTTTTATTTACTTTTTATAGAGTTATCACAATTTTATGATTTTAATCATGAATTTGACAAATTAATTCGGGTTGATTAATGTTATTTTTTATGTTTATTTTACATGATATTATCTCAATCTTATGATTCATGTTACATATTTAATAGGTTAATTAAAATTAATTTGTTATTTGTTTTTTTAATTTTATTATTCATTAATGATTTGCTTTGAATTAAATTTTATAATTTATTTTAATTTATTTTATATAGAATTATTATAATCTTATAATTCAAATTATAAATTTAAAAAATTTACCCGAATGGATGCAGTTATCTAATCTACACTATACAAATTAAATTCTTAAAGAAAAACCCAACATTAACGAGAGTTCAGAGTATGTTTTAAAAATACAACGGTCAACCATAAATTATAGGGTTTCAAAATAACAAAAAAACATATCAAGGGATCACTGTATTGGGAACCCAAGGACTAAACGATATTTTGTAGAAGGGTGTGGATTATATAGGAAGGCACGTGCGAGTGTTTATCTCGCAATCCAGTTTTTTTTTTTTTTATATAGAAAAAAACAAAAATAAAATAAATGAAATAAAATGATAAGAGAAGAAGATATTTATTATTTCTCAACCTTACAAAAGGAAACTATCTCCTGCACTGCTCCCTCACTAGCTAGCTCAAATTTCCCGCTACAAGAAGAAGAGCCTAGCCTCAACTCAACCGCTCTCTCCATAAAATCTAGGGTTTCACTTCTTGCAGTTAGGGCTTCTCGGAGGTTTTTCTCTCTACTGCACTTCTCATAAACTTCTCAAAAACATGGCAGCTGCTTTCAGTGCTCTCTCCCTCTCTCCGTACACTCTCGTATGCCGCCATAACTCTACCAAACATTCCATTTCCTGCTCTACTGCCTCTCCTACTACCACTACTATAGGTCTGATTTCTTTCCTTTTCTCTCTCTTTTTTGAAATAATTAACAGTTATCTCTTCTTTTTAATTCCTTTTTGTGGTTATTTATTTAGGCAGTAGAGGAACGAAAGCGCCGCCGCGGCATAAGAGGAGTGGAAGAATGGAAGGGGCAGGGAAAAGTATGGAAGATTCGGTGAAAAGAAAAATGGAGCAGTTTTATGAAGGTTCTGATGGTCCGCCGTTGCGAATTGTTCCAATTGGTGGCTTGGGTGAGATTGGGATGAATTGTATGCTTGTTGGGAATTATGATCGATATATTTTAATTGATGCCGGTGTTATGTTTCCTGAGTAAGTATTCTGCTGCATTTCGGAGGATGCTTTAAACAATATATGATCATTTTTTGAATGCTTAATTGACAATGGAATTGAATGCATTTTGTTAAACATGCGACTGAAAAATGCTTCTTTCTGATTTGATGACTCTATATTGTTTGTGTGATGCTATGCTCAGTTATGATGAGCTTGGAGTGCAAAAGATTATACCTGATACCACATTTATCAGAAGATGGAGACACAAAATTGAAGCAGTTATTATAACACATGGCCATGAAGATCACATTGGCGCGTTGCCTTGGGTAAAGCTTCCTTCGACTTCTCACAAGTGTCATGTTGACCTTGCCCTTCCAGATTAAATTACTGTTTATATGACCTTTTTAACTATATCAAAGTTTGTGCTATTGACATTTGAGTTGTAGTTCTTAATAGGGCATAGTTGAATAGATAGTTAGATTCAATTAGGGTGAGCCAATACACTAATTGCTGCTTAGTTAATGTAGCCTTCGGCATATGGCTGCAAAGCTTGGCTGAAAAATGAATGGTAACTCTTGGCATCTTTGTTAATGCTTCGGATAGGCTGAGTCTAGGATCTTTGATAATTAGCATTTGATGCAGTTTTTTACATAAGGGACCTTGCCTGTAGCCTGCCTAAGGATTGAGGGATTGTCTCGGTACTGTTCCAATGCTAGTTGCAGTACATCTATAGTACATGTTGACATTAGTGTGCTATTAGATGAATGTGTTTATTAGTTGAGTACATTCCCTATGACCACTGTGTTGTATATCTTGAGCTTGATATATTGATATGATGGTATCAGATGGTGTGCCATGGGATAAGTGATGTTCACTGAGCTAGTATGGCTGGCACTTCATCGATCAAATGTGTTATTGATGACGATGCCATGAATTGTGATGGTGGAGGTGGTGGCAATGAATTGTTTCGATCCACAGTTTGACTGGATTTTAACTACAGGAGGTTAAAAAGAATTACTAGAAGAGAATTGATTTGATACATGGATAAGCAAAAATAAAATCTGAAATCATTTAAGGGATATGAAAAGAGGGTACATTATGACCCAGATAGATGGTGTCTACGTCACATGTTTAGAAGGAAAAGAAGCAACATTTTGTTTCTCTTGAAATAGTATTTAGCATGTGTGCCAATACTTTTTTAGATGGCAAGATGAAAAAGAAATGTGAGATTATTTTTTGCCAGGAACTTTAGCTAAGCAAGCTTAGTTAAAATGCTGAACCTTAGCAACTTTGGGAACCAGATTTGGACGATCAATTTTGCTATAAGTGTGAGGGATGCACTTAGGAAACATGAATCTAAACTTAGTTTAAGGCTTTAATAGTAAGTGGTGTTTGCTGATTCAATATTTATTGGAAAGGTGCAGCTATCTGAGCTGTATCATTTGGTTATTGTTGTAAATTGTTAGTCATGTTTTGATATAGGTATTTTGCTGTGGCGTTTTCACTCATGATAATTCTCTTACTGTCTAAACAGGTTATTCCAGCTTTGGATCATCACACTCCAATTTATGCATCATCCTTTACAATGGAGGTATTTTGTTGTGGTTCTTACTTATACATGTGCTGAAAATAAAACTTAATTTGGTTGGCTTAAGCATGCATGCATAAATAAATATGTACATGAACATGCATTGAAATGCACCTTCGTGAACTGAAGTATCCCAATATTGCTTATGGGGACTAACAAAATAGCTCATAGTATAAAGTGCTGACCTTTTATTTTTCAGTAGATTGATACTAACCACACAGTCATACTCTTTGTCAATTTCAAGTGGCGTTTTAAAATTTTTGCACACTTGCATGGCAGCTCTCTAGACTATCTTCTCTGTGTTTTATGTGATGGCAAGTCACATTTTGTAGTTCTGAGTCTCCAAGTGCTTCCAAAATGATTTTATGACAGCTCATCAAGAAACGTTTAAAGGAGAATGGGATCTTTGTTCCATCAAGACTTAAGGTGTTTAAAACGAAAAGGAAATTTGCAGCTGGGCCTTTTGAAATAGAGCCTATCAGGGTGACCCATTCTATTCCAGATTGTTGTGGACTGGTCCTTCGCTGTGCTGATGGTACAATTCTTCACACTGGGGACTGGAAGGTAAGTTTGCTTATAGATGCATTTTGTTTTTCCATCTCTCAAAGAGTTTGTAAGCTTTAGAAGAGGTTTATATTCTACAGATTGATGAGTCACCATTGGATGGAAAAGTTTTTGATCGGGAAACTTTAGAGGAACTCTCAAAAGAAGGAGTTACATTGGTAAGTCTCCAAGATTATGGAGTTTGTTACCATATTGACGTGGTTGTACATGGGAACTTAATTGGTTTCATTTTATGGAACAGATAGTGGTTTGTGTGGGAATGGAGAGAAGCTGAGGTGTAAATTATGTCATTTCTTTCATTATATAATGCTATGGCAGTTTTGGACTTTGTTTTGGAATGCTTTAGTCTCATGAAGAGTGGTTTTTTTTTTAAAAAAAAGGTCAACTTTCAAGACTTCATGGAGATGGTGTGCATGACACCTACATGTTTGATATTTTATGTCCAAAGACGTCTGTTCCCTGCAGCGTGGATAAATGATTCCATTAGGTAGAATTGAGAAAAAAGAGTTCAATCTGGAAAAAGTTAGCACTTTCAACATTTTGATGATGAGCATACATTTTATTCTGGACAAAAATTTAAAGGAACGAAACTGCAGTGACAGTATTGGTAGGGTAGTTGCTTTAGCCATCTTGTTTAAGCTTAGACATAGTATGATTTTTTTTGGGCAGAATATTTTTTAATTACAGTTCTGAGGTTGAACATTTGTATCTGACGCCTTATATTTTTTGTTTTGGTATTCATTTGAGTTTCTCATGTTATTTTCTCTTTTTCAATAATGTTTAATCTGAATTATCTATGATGCTGATTTTACCCACGGCTTCATCATGAATGCAACTTAAGGTTTTAATAATGCACTCCTCTGCTCAGATGATGAGTGACTCAACAAATGTACTGTCACCTGGAAGGACACTTAGTGAAAGTGTGGTAGCTGATGCATTATTGAGACGTATTTCAGCTGCTAAAGGAAGGATTATCACTACTCAATTTGCATCAAATATACACCGTCTTGGAAGTGTGAAAGCAGCTGCTGATTTGACCGGTAGAAAGATGGTATGATTTTCTATTCTTAGAACTAATATTATCACCTTGGTCTTCAAGTGGAATTTGACTCGCAGTTTTGATACTTTAATCATTTTATCAGGTCTTCGTTGGCATGTCATTGAGGACATATTTGGATGCGGCGTGGAAGGATGGAAAGGCACTGATTGATCCATCCACTCTGGTAATTTCTTTGCATAAATATCTGATGTGTTTCTTCTCTAAGAATTCTAAATTTCAAAGCATATCTTCCACCTCGCTCGCTCCTGTAGACCTTGTGATAACTTCTGCTGAACACTTCTGAAATTATATAGGTTAAAATGGAAGATATTGATGCTTATGCCCCAAAGGATCTGCTAATTGTCACAACTGGATCACAAGTAAGTTAATCAGCTGCCTGATTCCATTTCTGTTGTATCAATTAGCTGGTATGTTGCTGTTGTGTCAGGCAGAGCCTCGTGCAGCACTCAATCTTGCGTCATATGGAAGCAGTCATGCCTTAAAACTGAAAAAGGAAGATGTTATTCTGTATTCAGCCAAGGTATTATGATATATAATATGCCTGGCTTCATCTTTTAACGAAAATTTACTCACAAGTCGATTTCTGATTTGTTTAACTAGATGTGTTTTGTTGAATTCATAAGTCACTTTATCACTTAATAACTCAGGCATTATTCCTTTTAATCTTTGCTTTATTTCAAACTTTCCTTCAGTAATCCCTGTATGCTAAGATTATGTAGTTGGAGGTGATTTATGGTTTTTTACAGGGTGTATAATAAACCAAGATGTGATGTTAATGATTGAATCTCACAGAACTTCGGATTCTCTCATTATCTAATGATGTCCATGATATTTATGTGTTAGAAGTACCAAAAATGTTGCATAACCTGATGGAAATTTTATAAGTGGTTTTTATATTATGGAAGATGGCCAGCAATGGCGCTCCATTTTGTTCTCATTTCTTTCTTTTTTTCTTCAGAATTGATGATTGCATTTGGTTGTTTGAATTTGAACTACTCGCTTCAGAATTGATGATTGCATTTGGTTGTTCATGTTTATACTTTGAATTTGAACTACTCAAATTAAGTGGACTTTTGATTTTACACTCAACTATGCATGATATTCCTCTATCTTATGATATTTCTGCCACAGGAGTATTTCATAATTTTCTACCTCTGTTTTCCTTTTTTGTAAGGTTCTAAAGTTTAATGCTTAGGTATATGGTCATAATGCTAATCATTTTTGTAGTTTCTTGCTGAAACTACTTCCAATTAGTAGATATGTTTTCAGTTTATATTTTATTTTTCAGGTAATCCCTGGCAATGAATCTAGGGTAATGAAAATGATGAATCGCATATCAGAGATTGGCTCAACTATAGTAATTGGTAAGAATGAGCTGCTTCACACGTCTGGTCATGGGTATCGTGGAGAACTGGTGAGATCTCATTTGCCTCTCCTCAGAATCTCACTTATATGTTATTTTTCAGTTATTATCTTTCTATACCTTGTACTCCATGTGATGGTTCTGTGCCAAGAGTGGAAAAAGAAAAGAACCTTCACATACTGACTCATTGTATGAAGGTTATTTCTTCCTGTTATTTTTTGTTACCTTTTTGTTTTGTCATTGTTATATGGAGAACCATGTCGAAGTGCTGTGAATATTAATTACCTGTTCAATTCTATATTTATTGTTATTTTTGTCAAATTTCTGGAAAGTTGATCTAAACATTGACTTCATTTCTTCAGGAGGAAGTGCTTAAAATTGTGAAGCCACAACATTTTCTTCCCATACATGGAGAACTTTTGTTTTTGAAAGAACATGAACTGCTTGGGAAATCAACTGGCATTCGGCACACTACTGTGAGTTTAGTCTTTACATTTGTTTGGTAATACAACTGTGAGTTTAGTCTTTGCATTCTTTTGGTAATTAGTATGCATAAGATGATCTTGAAGTTCACTATGTTTGCCACAATCTGATGCATTTCGTGAGAGTGTAGAATCTTTCAGGATAAGGAATCATTCTTTCTAATGATACAGGATAAAATGGTTGCTATCCTATAGGTGTTTTAGAAGATCAATAGTATACATGTAGAGAGGCTGGAGAGCATTATTGTTCTAATCGTGTTGCTTTTCTCTTGTGTTCTGTCAGGGATCATTCTCCTTATATACTTATGTATCCTTTCTTGATAAATTTTCCTCGCTATAAACAAAATGTTAGCAATATGGACAACTGATACTCTTTATTTCTTACTCTATTGTATCCTGTTAATTATATGAATCCAGCCAATTTCCATGTAAATGAGAACGGATCAACTCTTCGGATGTTCTGCCCACAACACATAACCTCACTGAAAGTGTTTTGTAGGTGGGTGTTGCATGGTTTAACTTGAAAATCTATTAATGACTATTCCATCACAACAGGAGAAGACTGCTATGTCTAACGGCATTGGCTGATGACACACATATGATAGATTTATTGTACACATGACATTATATGCAATCTTGTTTTGTTGTTATTCTGCAAATGCTTCTAGTTGCAGACTATGTATTGGCTTGGTAAAAGTTACAAGCACTCTATAATTCTGTCAGGTTATCAAGAACGGAGAGATGCTTGGGGTTTCTCACTTGAGGAACAGAAGAGTTCTATCCAATGGTTTTGTCTCCCTTGGGAAGGAAAATTTGCAGGTTGGTTGTGCTAATGGTTTTATTTAATCAATTATTGGAATTTAATTGAGAGACATTCCAAGAAATCTCGTCTGGTAGTGCAGTTGATGTACAATGATGGGGATAAGGCATTTGGCACATCAACTGAGCTTTGTGTTGATGAGAGAATGAGAATTGCAACAGATGGTATTGTAGTGGTCAGGTAGATTTTGCATATTCTGAAATGACATCTTGACATTCTCCACGTGGCACTAATCTTTGTTATTACCGTAATGATTTCTTGACATTTCTATGTTACAGCATGGAAATTTTACGCCCTCAAAATGCAGATGGGCTAGTTGAAAATAGCTTAAAAGGTAAAATTAAAATCACAACACGCTGCCTATGGCTGGACAAAGGGAAGCTTTTGGATGCACTCCACAAAGCTGCCCATGCTGCACTTTCAAGCTGTCCAGTGAATTGTCCTTTAGCTCACATGGAAAGAACAGTATCTGAGTTGTTGAGAAAGATGGTAAGGAAGTATAGTGGTAAAAGGCCAGAAGTCATTGCCATTGCCATGGAGAACCCAGCGGCTGTTCTTTCTGATGAACTCAATGCGAAGTTATCTGGCAATTCACATGTTGGCCTTGGCATATCAGCATTGAGAAAAATGGCTGACGGGCATAAAAAAAAAATTCAGGTGGACAGGAAGCAACCTGAGGGATATGGCTATGCACATTTAGAGAAAACATCAACACAAAATTCAGAAGGTCCTCATATCTCTGCATCTCTGTGTTTTCATTGAGCGTGTGTGTGTGTGGGGTCAGGTGGTGGATGGGTGGCCATTTTATGATTAGCCATACATGAGCACATATGAGAAAACTAGTGTGGGTGCATGACTCACATCTTAAGGCTTGAGGATTTTTTTTGTGGGTGCATGACTCACATCTTAAGGCTTGGGGATTTTTTTTCCATCTCATGCCAATAAGCCAGTAAATGACTGGTATACAAAAAACAAACAACAATAAAGTTAAGGCTGCATTTGGAAACTGGGCAAGCTGATTGTTTTGGGTGCTCAAGCTTGCTTGTGCTTGAAAAAAAAAAAAAAAAAAAACAGAGCTTGAGCCTGGCTTGAGATGTTGGAGTCACAACTCACAAAGCTACAGAACTTCAATGTTAAAAAACTATAGACAAAAATGGTGATCATTTTCTCAATCTTAATATAATTTTGGATACATCTGACTTCCAAGTTTCAGTTGACAAAGGCAGGTTTCTCCAGTGTGAGAGCCCCCCGCTTGTATCTATGTTGTTACAGTATCACATCTAAGTGGGAAGAGGAAGTCCACGAACGAATTATTCCCTCTTCCCCTTTGTCTTGGTCTCTGATGCAGGCTTCTTCTATATTGTGTGTTCATGAGCTCTGCTAGTTTACATATCTTA
Source organism: Populus euphratica (assembly GCF_000495115.2). Lineage (NCBI taxonomy): Eukaryota > Viridiplantae > Streptophyta > Magnoliopsida > Malpighiales > Salicaceae > Populus > Populus euphratica. The sequence continues at coordinate 647,118 of NW_011499863.1, read as the reverse complement.
GCTAAACTTAACGTGCTTTCAGTATCTGTTCTTGATGAGCCTCAAGATCATCTAGCTTATCACCAGACTAGATTTTACTGAACTAAACTTAGAACTGTTCATGACTGACATGATTGGTTTGGTGATTTAGAAGCAACTTCACATTCTCTGTTGTCATAGTTTAGGACCACTAGTTTATTTGCATATGATCTCAATAGCTTCTTGGTGTTGTGATTCAAACTCAATTTCTCTCATTATAAACTATAAGATCATTTCCTCTTGATTGGGTGAGGCATCTTTGTATCCTTCTCCAGTTATGTTACGCAGGCGAGTTTTTCTTTGGAAATGCATAGTGCCAGCGGCTCAGCATGCATATATATTGTGTTTTGACCTTTGCTTAATTTCTATGTTCTTGCAAGCAGAAGTATTTTTCTAAAGCTTGGGATTTTAAAACCAGTACACTTAGTGGTGTTCTTTTTTCCCCACATTGTAATCATGCAGTTGATGGTTTTGAATTTGAAAGAGAGCTATCTAAAGAAGAGGAGACTTCTTCAAGTCCTAGCTTAGCTGAAGGACATTCCTCCGACTCTGAAAATCAAGATGATTTCAGGAAATCATTCATTCCACCATCCCCAGTCAATGAATTGGTAAAAAGTGGTGAAAACTTGGTTCCACCATGGGAGCATGTAAATGAGCTCAAGGAAGATGGTATCATAAGCAGTGATGATGACTCGTTGGAAAATCAAAATTCTAGGTCGAAGCGTTCCAAACCTGTAAAACGGAACAAATGGAAACCTGAGGAGGTTAAGAGTCTTATTAAAATGCGTGGGGAATTGCATAGTAGATTTCAAGTTGTAAGAGGTAGAATGGCTCTGTGGGAAGAGATATCTGCTAACTTGATGGCTGATGGGATCAATCATAGTCCAGGACAGTGCAAATATTTATGGACATCTCTTGCTAAAAAATATAAGGTTTGTTCCTCCATTTCGTACATTTAAAATTTTGGTATTGCATTTTGATCTCTGTTTATTATTGTGGATTGAAGCTCGTATCTGCATGTGAATACCTCTGCTAGTATAGATTTTTGCCACAAGTAATCTGTTTTCCCGGACCAATGGCACCCAAAAATGGAAATCCAGATCATTGCAGGGGTGCTATCTGAATTTCACTAAGTGCAGTCATCTGTTCATCCTTCCTTTATCATGTTGCTTAGTGACAACCATTGCTAAAATGAACAGGAAAGCAAGAGTGACAAGAAAAGCCAAAAAAGTTGGCCCTATTTCGAAGACATGGATAATATTTTATCTGATTCAGAGACAATGGCAACAAAATGATTGGAAGAGGGGGGGAATAGTGCATTGAGTTTTCTGGAAGAGCTTTCAGCAGCCTCTTGTTCAAGCGAAGCAAGGCGATGAAGACCACAGTTGGTCGACTAGAATAATCACTGTCAGGGATTTGCAGTTATAATGCAAGCAGGAAATCGAGCTGTTCTGAAGCGTCATGACCGATGTGCAAACTATCTGATCAGAGAGGCTCGCAATGACAAACAAGAAATGAAATGGTTTTGTAGCCACAAGCTCCTCCAAAAATTGGTTAGCAGATATACTAAAGAAGAGGGACTGTGATATTTTTTACTTTGGAGGACGTTTAGCATTTTGTAAGATTTGATGCAACTCGACTGTTAAATTGCTTATTAGCCAAACTTACACAGGTTTAAATATCCCAGAAGTTTCTCACAGCTTCTGGGTGTCTTTTTGCCGGTTTCTTTTATTCAACTGAAAGAATTTAGCTCCTGTTCACTCCTTTTCTTCCTTTTTATTTCTGTACTCTTGAAAGTTCTGGTGCAAGAAAGCAATAGTTATAGATTCACAAGTGGCACAAAAGTTGAGAGCTAAGGGTGATGTCTGGTTCCTTACCAAGATTTTCTTAAGAAAAAACATTCCCCGCACAACTCGCAGATGAATGGTTCGAGTTCAGAAGTTATTCTTTGACCATGCAAGTTTAAATATAGATTTTTTTGTTTTTTTTTGTAGGGGGGAAGCACTATTAATTTATTGGCCTCAAGAACTGCAAAAAATCCTGACTAATTCAACCCTTTTACAGGCAAGAGACAAACGAGAAGCATGGTTACAAACCATCAATTAGTATGCAAAGTTACGAGTAATTAGTAGCAAACCGATATGGATCGACTAATGGTTTTAACTTAATTAGACTAATTGCAGACTTTCCATGGTAATTTTTAGGAGTTAACCACCTAAAATAGCCTCCGACTTGTGTGGTTTCCTCATTTTAATCAAAACCCTACCCCATTTCAGGTTTATATAACAAGCTCCCTTCCAAATCCTTCAACCACTTCATCATCTTTGTTTTGTCCTGCAGAGTTTCTCTATTGATCTGTCCTAGAGAGAAAATCTGCTATATTCTTCGTATAAGCAAAAATGGCACGCAAACTCATTGTTCTCGCTCTTGTCTTTGTCACCATTGTTGGGTTGGCTGCAGCTGCAGCACCTGCTCCTTCCACAACTGACATTCCTCCAGCCACCATTGTTGGGTTGGCTGCAGCTGCATCACCTGCTCCTTCCACAACTGACTTTCCTCCAGCTGCAGCCCCTGCTCCTTCCACAACTGACTTTACTGCAGCTGAGGCACCTTTAAGCAATGATTTTATCGGTACTGATGACGGTGGTGCGGCTAGTGCACCTTCTGCTGATGGTACCACAGTTGTTCCAGGACCAATGGGGAGCGCTGCAGTAGCTGAGGGTCCTTCTGAAAAAGATGGTGCCGCCACCCTCAAGTTCTCTGCCGTTGCTGGAGTTGCCGCTGTTGCTGGCTGCTTCTTCTTCTTCTAGGCTAGCTAACTATAAATCCAATAAATTCCTCATCCAAGCTTGATTTGTCCTATTTCGAGGGCACATCTTCGATTGTTTGAGTAGTTTTGTTTATTAAATTACAGTTACGTTTCATGGTTTTTATGGGCATTCCACGCCTCCATATTTTTTTGTCTGAATAAAGTGTTTCTAGTAAGAGTAATTTGTTGTGGTTAAATACAAGTTCTTTCGATATGCCAAGGAAGAAAGAGTGTTTCATGTCCATCTCATTAAATTAAAAAGAGTTTAATTTCACATCAATTTTGTGTTGGAAGTACGACAAATAATGTTTTTTAAAATGTTTAATTTTTTAAAATATATCAAAATAATATATTTTTATATTTTAAAATTAATTTAACATAAAAATTAAAAATTTTCAAAAACAGCAAGGCTTGCAGTTGAATTTGGATCATTGATAATCTTCCTAGCATGTCGAGCAACCATCGTAGTCTATGGCTTCTGGAGTGTCCTACGTTAAAAGCCAAAGCTATATCATTTGCTGAGAACTGGATTTTCGAAAGCTCCAATTATCCGATATGGATTATTTTATACAATATTCAAAACAAGAGTATTTCTTGATCTCATTGTACGAAAAGCATTTGAAGATGAATGTTTTTGGATTTGTCTAAAGGGCACTTGAGAAACTTCCTTGTAGGGTTTGCATCGAAAGAACTTAATTAAGAAAATTCCTTGTAATGTTGGATCGAAAAGAGAGGAACACTTTGCTCTTCCACAAAGTTCAACGGTTATATTGTTCTCCTCTAGATCTTTTTACAGTTTTTTTTTCTTTTTCCGAGTTCTTAAAGAGTCTTGGATGGCCGTTCTTTATAATACTTTCAAGGGGTTTGACGTAGTTAAATATTAATTCCCAGAATTGATCCTTTCTTGATCTCTTCTATGGATTTTGGAACAACTTTAAAGACTTGTTCATGTTCTTTGATACAAACAATCAATTAAGGGCACTATTAAATTGTTGTGCACAAACTTTATATATGCTAATTTTCACCCTAAACACTGTAAAATTCTTTAAAAAAGCACAAAAAATTAATTTATAATGCATTTACTGGTCAACCCATATCTATACTTATCAAACCCAACAAACAGTCGGCCCAATCAGGGGGTAGGGTTCTAAGTTTCGTGGGTCAACCCGGGTCACCTAGAGTTAATCCAGAAAAATTAAAAAAATATTTTAATATTTTATATTTTATATGAAAATATTAAGAAAAAAATCCATATGAATTTAGGTTATACATATTGTAAATAATAACGTTTAAAAGAGTATTTAAAATAAAATTATCTCATATTAAAAATATATTATATTATGCTTTTAAATTAAAATATTTAAATCAAAATTTTCTTTTATCTTACATTGAAAAAATATAATTTTTTTCTTGTAAACATGGAGTATATATATTAAAGGGTTTTAAATCACACCTCGAAAAGATATTATGTTATCATTTTAAGTTAAAATATTTAAACCAAAATTTTTTTTTAGTAAACATGTAATATATATACTAAAGGGTTTTAAATTTCACGTTGAAAAGATATTGTGTTATACTTTTATGTTGAAGTATTTAAACTAAAAAAATAATTTTTTTCTTGTGAATATAGAGTATATATATAAAATGACTTCGAATCTCATATTAAAAAATAACTTTTTCTTAAGAACATGTAATTATATATACTAATGGGATTGAAATCCCACATTTAAAAAACATAACCTTTTTTTTGTGTGAACATTGAATATATATATTAAAAAACTTTAAATCTCACATTAAAAAAATATTATGTTATCATTTTAAGTTAAAATATTTAAATCAAAAAAGTTTTTATTTTATATTAAAAAACATAATTTTTTTCTTATGAACATAGAGTATAGATACATAAGAGCTTCAAATCCCACATTAATTTTTTTTTTTTGAAACATAGAATATATATATTAAAAAATTTCAAATCTTATATTAAAAAAATAAAACTTTTTTCTTGACAACATTGAGTATATATACTAAAAAATTTCAAATCTCACATTAAAAAAATAAAATATTTTTCTAATATTTATAAAGTGAGCTTTAAAAAATATTAATAACTAAAAAAATAAGGATGTAAGAGAAAAACCACATTTGAAAAGAAAAAAACATCGGATCATGAGTTAACCGGATTATTGCACCAACCAGTCTTTTAACAAGCCCTAACTATTTTAGCCACCTAGTTGACCGGGTCTTAGATTTACCTGTCAGGCCAGTCCGGGTTTAATAATTATACCCATACTAATTTGAATACAAAAATCAATTATAATAGGGTATTCTACTTAGTGATCTCTTCTATGGATTTTGGAACAACTTCAGAGACTTGTTCATGTTCTTCGATACAAACAATCAATTAAGGGCACTAAATTGTTGTGCACAAACTTTATACATGCTAATTTTCACCCTAAACACTGTAAAATTCTTTAAAAAAACATAAAAAATTAATTTTTAATGTATTTACTGGTGAACCCATATCCATAGTTATCAAACCCAGTAAGAAGTTGGTCCGATCAAGGGCAAGGTTCTGAGTTTCATGGGTCAACTCGAGTTATCTTGGATCAATCCAGAAAAATTAAAAAAATATTTAAATATTTTATATTTTATATAAAAATATTAAGAAAAACATCCATATGAATTTAGGTTATACATGTTGTAAATAATAAAGTTTAAGAATATTTAAAAAAAAAAATCATCTCATATTATGTTATGCTTTTAAGTTGAAGTATTTAAATCAAATTTTTTTTTTTATCCCACATTGAAAAAACATAATTTTTTTTGTGAGCATGAAATATATATACTAAAGAGTTTCAAATCCCATCTTGAAAAGATATTATGTTATTATTTTAAGTTAAAGTATTTAAACCAAAAATTTTTTTAATAAACATGAAATATATATACTAAAGAGTTTTAAATTCCACGTTGAAAAGATATTATGTTATAATTTTATGTTAAAGTATTTAAACCAAATTTTTTTTTATCCACATTGAAAAAATATAATTTTTTTCTTATGAACATAGAATATGTGTACAAAATGACTTCAAATCTCACATTAAAAAATAACTTTTTTCTTAAGAACATGTGATTATATATATTAATGAGATTGAAATTCCACATTTAAAAAACATAACCTTTTTTTTGTGAACATTAAATATATATACTAAAAAACTTTAAATCTTACATTAAAAAAATATTATGTTATCATTTTAAGTTAAAATATTTAAACCAAAAAGTTTTTTATTTTATATTAAAAAAACATAATTTTTTTCTTATAAACATAGAGTATAGATATATAAGAGCTTTAAATCCCATATTAAAAAAATATTTTTTTTAGAAACATAGAATATATATACTAAAGAATTTCAAATCTTATATTAAAAAACAAAATTTTTTTCTTGACAACATTGAGTATATATACTAAAAGATTTCAAATCTCACATTAAAAAAATAAAATATTTTTCTAATATTTATAAAGTGAGCTTTAAAAAATATTAATAACTTAAAAAAAAAAAAGGTTGTAAGAGAAAAACTACATTTGAAAAGAAAAAAACATCGGGTCATGAGTCAACCGGATTATTGCACCAACTAATCTTTTAATAAATCCTAACTATTCCAACCATCTAGTTAACCGGGTCTTAAATTTACCTATTAGATCAGTTAGGGTATTCTGCTTAATAAAACCAATAATCCTCCTAAATGAAACATCAACAATATTATATAATTATTAAAATCAATCTAATCTATTAAATATTGATTAATTTTTAATTAATTAGTTGATTAGGCTAAACTCAACCAAGTTAATACCAATTTTTTTACAAAAAAACAAATCGAGATTATTTTAATAAAAACAATTAATTCATCGCAATCTCAGAAGCCTTGAATCAGTCTAACACCTATTCAACATTATTTGCAAAATTTCTCTTGTTCGTTATATAAAGCTACTTTCTTTTTATATAGAAACATAACCGTTTAAGAAAGATAAGCATACAAAAAAAAATAACCACGTTACCTACAGCTTCAAATTAGTTGAGGCGCCACCACATTAATAAAAAAAATAATAATAAAAGTGCATGTTGAACATTAATAAATAAGTCATCCAGAAAGCTTAAGAACTGGGTTATGGTGACTGTGGACTTGCATTTCCAGCTCATTGTTAATAATTATTCTGGTTACGGCCTCATGAATCGAATCATATCATAGTATAAGATCTGACTCGGAAGTTGACCCGGTCAAGAAGCTGAGTGCTAAGTTACATGGGTTGACTCGCGTCAACGAAAAAAATTAAAGGAATTAATGCAAAATCTATGTGCAGCTTCTCTCCAATCCTTCTCATCTGTATCCATGCAAATCATAGGCAGGAATTAATTCAAGGAAAGCCCTTCAAAAGATGGAATGGCCAGTTACAAGCTGCATCCTTTTCTTCAACTCCCCTTCTACACGCATAAACATACAAAAATATGGTATAAATTAAAGAAAAGCAAGGAAGTTGGTAGAACTTGAAGAGCAACTTTGAATGCATCTTTTCTCCCCCAGTCTTCAATCACCAGAAAGGAAAGTGACCCATCAATTTTTGCAGCTTGTTCAAACCTTTAAAGCTCTGCATGTGTCCAGATCAAACACAAACCAAAACTACTAATCATCAAGTTGCTAAAAATTCTTTAAAATCAATATTATTGCAGATGAACAACAAGCTTTGTGAATAACAATTCTTTAAAATCACAACACAAGTTGCTAAAAACTAATTAATTATATTAATGCAGCTGAATAGTGCAGGAATTCTAAGAGATTTGCAAGCCAAATTAGAAAAATATGTTATGAGCCAAGCTAATAGCAGATGAGGCAAGCTAATTGTCATCTTTTCAATCTTGGTTGCTAATATGATTGGGGTGTGTTTACCATTATTTTCACAAACTGAAGATGCTCCATGAAGAAACCAACCTCTTTGCAAGCTCAAAAGATTTAAATGACCTGAAGACAACATTTAAAATTAAAAGAATACACGATCCTTACCTTGGCTTGAAAATTTTACGAAAGCAATGGCCTCATCTACTTGGATTACAGATACCAGATCTCTTGATTTTTCAAGCTTCAGAGAAAAAAAATTTGGGCAGAAAAATGGTTCTTTCCTTTCGCTGATTGTAAAGTTACTCTATATATAAGCCGGGTCTCATCCGGATTCGACTGGGTTGCCTGGATTATGGATCGATCTGTCAGTTCAATTGGATTTCACCAGTTTTTTTTTCCAGTCTTTTACCTAACTCGAATCAGTTTAATTACTGAATCAACCGAATCTTGGATAAACCTGCCGGCCGATCCAGGTTTAATAACAATGAAGCGAACACGACATGTACTTAAAACTCTAGTGTTAAGAAATTAGACCGAAGTGCCTACGCAGTAAGACATAAATTGTCTAGGCGTTGACCACGACCCATTATTCTTTTACACAGTGAATTCTCCGAGTGCGGTCAGGTTCCTCCTCCTTGCCTGTAAAATACTAAATTATTGCAGCCACGGCATTCTTATTCTCTTTTCATCACTTTCTCTAGTTTGAACTTTCTTTTGTTGGATTTAGAAATTCGTCAATACAACTTCTTCCTCGGGTGATGGAGATCGTAGGTCCAAAGACCTTGTAAGCGGAACACGGCCTTCAAATTTATAAATAGGAATGTTTAATTCTCCATTTCGTATCGAGAAGTATCTGTCATTTGCATGCAAAACAAGTCAACCTGTTCGCTGTCATCTTAGGTCGATAGTCTAACATGGTTAACGCTAGAGAATTTGAAGTTGTTTTTCGCCACCTTGATGAGAATGGTGATGGGAAGGTTTCACCATCTGAGTTAAGTCGTCGTCTAGGTTTGATTGCAGGAGAGTTTCTCGTGAAGGAGGCAGAACTTGCTGTAGAGTCGTTGGACTCAGACGGAGATGGCTTGTTGGGATTGGAAGATCTTGTTAGACTAATGGAAGCTGGAGGTGAAGAAGAGAAGTTGCACGATTTGAGAGAGGCTTTTCGCTTGTATGATATGGATAATTGTGGGTTTATCAGAGCCAAGGACTTGAAAACAATGCTTGGTAGACTTGGAGAGTCAAGATCAATTGATGAATGCGAAGTGATGATAAACAAGTTTGACCTTAACGGGGATGGTGTTCTTAGCTTTGAAGAATTTATGATTATGATGAAATGATGTTCTTAGAATCTTATGTATTGTATTATAGCATATCATGCTCTTCACCAGTTGTTTCTTTTATGTGATTCTTGGGTTCTTCATTTCTTGTAAGTTGTAAACATAATGAAAGTTTCTTTTATTGTTTAGAGGTCACATTTTTCATGAATTTTCCTTTTATATTTCATTTGTTATAACGGTTACAGATGAAGAAAATCTGTGAAAGAAAAGTACATGTAAACTTCTCCAGGGCTGTGATGTATTTGTGAAAGTTGATGAATACGCAGCCTGGTCTGTTTCTTGATCGAGGACAACAAAGTCCAGAAATGCCAGCCAAGAAGCCAACTGTTGTTAAGCAATCGGCATTATCAATGCACTTGTTCCAACATCAACTTTGTTGTCTGCGATCTCTCATTCTGTTCTTTAATTTCTTGTTCTTGTTTTCTTGAGGTATATTCTTTTTTCCAGCTTAAACTAAAAGTAACCTTTCATTTCCTCTTCTTGCCTTTCTCCTCTTGTGGAATTTTAAAATTAAAGAAAGAAAATTGAAGCATCGTGAAGAAAGGGCCTTCTCAGTGAAAATGGATTGCGGTGTTTCAGCCGGTGAAGCACCAAACTCCATGTTTACCAGGAAAGTCCTGCCAAAGCAGATAAGCCAGCCAAAAACAGCTTGGATTCTGATCTATCAACCATGGAGCTGCTGGTGATGGATTCTCAAGACACTGGTGTTTCAATCGATGAGATACTGAATTCATCTTCGAGCAGTGAAATGGACAAGGTTTCTATGCCATCCTCTTCTAATGGAAGTCCAGTCAATACAAATAATTCTACTGATGAAAACAGTCTGGAGTCTGTTCAGTCTTTGTCAGCACCACCTTCAACAAATTCGCAGGCATTGGTGTTTCGGTCAATGGAACACTGAAATCAGACACGAGTAATGGAACAGACAAAGCATCTATGCGATCTTCTTCCAAGGAAAGTCTGGTCATTACAGATGATCAATTGGTTGAAAACAGCTTGGATGTTGATTAGACTTCCGTAGTGCTTCCCGAGACAAATTTCCGTGGCATCGATGTTTCAGTCAGTGAAACACTGAGCTCATCAAGCAATGAAACCTACAAGGTTTCTAATTCATCTTATTCCATGGAAAGTCCTGTCATTGCGGATAATTGCCAAATACAATTTGAATTCTGATTAGTCTTCCGCAGCATCACCAGTGAAAAAATCCCAGCACATTGGTATGAATGGTTAAACTTCTGTGGCAACTTGATCAATGATTCATATGCATTTTTCAAAGCTTAGTCAAAATTATTCAGTAAAATGTTCAGATCATGATTTCGTGAACGTATGTCCCAAGTAAAAAGTCCGTATCATATGAACCTCTGCATACTGGAAAACGAAATCAATAGATGTTGACTACTCTATGTTTTCTACTCTCTTTACAATCTAATGTTCAATTTCGCAGTTCTTGGTTTGGGTTTGCAAGCTGCTTATATAAATAAATCGTACTTCCATTTTTTTGCAGTTAGCAACAAGCCTCGCTAGGATCAGACTCTGATGATGTTTTCTTCAGTGTCAAAGGTGGTAAGATATTGTTCCTCGTTTTCTTCAGTGTCAAAGGTGGTAAGATACTGTTCCTCCTTAATTTCTTCAAATCTCTTTCTTGTCTCGATATCAAGTGCAAATGAGTTCAAGCATGCTCCAAGAATTTCAGGTTCCATGACCTGAAAAACAGCACCCTCCACAAGCTCTATGAGAAATAAATTTTATTGATCTTATACCCTCTGTTCTATGCGGTTAGCTCTATCACGTGGCAGGAAGGATAATAGCCAGAAAACACATCAATCACCCAAGAGAATTGCCACTTTCTGGCAATTTTCTGTTGGTGAAATACTACTCGTTGGCAGTTGAGATCAGGTTTTGACCATCTCCAATTTTTTGTTATTAACATTCAGGTTATAGCAATGCTTCGTGCCGCCAAAGCAGCATGAAGGGATCACCCCAACTTGACGAAATAAGCGGGTTCCAAACAGGAGCCTTGTCCAACGTAGGGAAGGGAGAAACATGTTGAGCTAAAGATGGCAGCCTGCCATGTATAACCTAAAGGAACTTCAACTGTGCCTAGAGAATACCCTCGAGTTCTCAACAGTAGAGCGCCATATGTTACTGGCAATCTTAAGCAGGAAAACGCAGTCAGAGCTAACTGCTGCTTTCCATGTTGGAGCCCAGGCCATGGTTCCCAGGAGAGGAAAAGGCAAACCCCTCCTAGAAGTCAAAGATAGCCAAAAGTCGGGTACAGCGTAAATTGGTTTGAATGCGCCACGCACAAAATGGGAAAGCCTGCGTTTCTTACCTGGTACAGCACAATAATTTTGACTGTATATAACTCATTTTTTTATAGCATTTAACTCATTTTTTGATAGCATTTGTGAATGGAAACAGTCGTCGCCACCTAGTAAACCACAATAGTTTTGACTGTATATAAGATGACAGTGGAGTTAATGAAGAGAATTAACCATAATATTAGAATTGCTTCATTAAACAAATCGAAGTTGCCAGTACAAAATTATCTCAAAAAAAGAAGGGGAAAAAAACCTAGCAATGAATGTCCGAGAGCCTAGGATATTTTTATGGAGTAAAACCAAAAAACAAAATGCACTTCTCTGAACTCAATTTACAGAATACATATGTATATTGAACTGATAAATGAAAGTAGGGGTGAGAAACTGCTAGCAAGCAATGCCAACTCTCACAAATTAATCACATTTTGTCTATCTAGAGGAGCGACACATTGCCACAAGGATTGAAAAGCTGGAATTTCTTTTGCATCAACCCCAAGGGTGGAGAGGTTGCGTCCATACTCCTGGTAAATTACATGCACATAAGTCCACTAGAGCAAGATCATTTTAATTCCAAAACAGACACCAACTGTTCCTCTGTGTGCGGAAGTGCCTAGCTGTATGCATGCTTGTGCTTACGGGTGTGTGACCTTGGGTTAAAGACAATGGACAATGCTCACCTGAATATCAAGGAAATATTGCATACATAGCTTGTCAGTATCAGATACAGTGGGGTCTGAGACATCTGAGCTCACTCCAGTTCGTCTTTGGGCACCCTTCTTTAATCTCTGGAGTGAAGATTCTGTCTTCCTAGCCTGAGCATGACAAACGACATATTAAAGTCGAGAATCTCAAAATAAAGGCCGAGTCAGAAAAAAACAATTTAATTCAGACACTAACCACATTGACGATTTCAGCAACCATGTCATAATAACGACCAGTAATTGCAGTAGCAGCACCATGCCGTAACTCATTCATAGTCTCCTTAGTCAAATATGGGCTATGTTTCTCTGTATCCAGAAAATCCTAGAAGCAAAGTCATGGGGTCAATGCAAAGTTTATAATAAAACTAATCCATGATGATATCAGTAGGTTTGAAGCTCATGTTAAAATATATTGACATAGGACAAGCTACATGCCTACATCTACAGAAGGCTGGAGCCAGAGCCCAAAAAAGAGGAGTCAAGGCAGAATATGTAATGACTGAAGAATTATATAAGAGCAGAAATCAAATAGTAAGTAGTTTAACAACATTAGATCTAACAGTTAATATTAGTGAAAGTAAATGAATTTTTTTCTTCGAATAAAAAGTGAATGAGTTTATCAAGCCTTGAAAGATCAGGTACTACCTTGTAATGATCATTTGTGATGAGCAACTGAGCCAAGCAAGCATTTGCACATGCATGATTATTAATTCAGTGGGAGTGTTGTGTCCATGGTCACCCATGCACATATACTTCGACAGTGTGGAAGGAGGTCTCACAGACTAATGAGTTTACCAGCCACATCTAAGGAGTGCTATTTAAAGGGTAATGCAACAGTTACAAGCAAAGAAGAATATATATACCTTCTTTAATGGAGTTAACAATCCTGATACGTAGAGTGAATGTCTGGTAGGAATAGGCTTATTAGTCATCCTGAAAGTCGTAGCAATTGCCTTCACATCTTTCAAGCCCTGTGCAAAAAACTTTGTTACTAAATATTCAAAACACTAATTGAACTGAGCCAGGAATAATGTTTCAATATGTTGAATTACTAGCAATGAAGAACTTTTATGGAAATATCACATCTAGAAAAGATTCAGAGAAGACTCAAGGCAGAAGGAAGCCAAGCATTCTCAAATAATGTCAATCCCAATTACAGCTCACCTTAACAGCCTCATCAACCAGTGACTCTGTGATTGCATTGATAACTAGAGGTATTAAACCATTTAATGACTTCCCACCCTGTAAAATGCTTTGTTTTACTAGATCGAGTATGTCGATGGAACATGAAGATAGAAGCTGAAGTACATCATCAAGGTAACCTCCACAAACCTCTGTGACCAGACAACTTATATCATGAATAATCTGCAAATCAAAGAACCTCTATAAAAACACTGGTTAAGCACAAGCATGATCATTCATGCATATGACATTAATACAGCTAATAAATGTGGCAACTATTATATAGGAATGTTTTCTAAATCACAGTAACAAGACAATTAAAACATTTCATGCACACTACTATCATCACAATAAATAGTTATAATATAATATAATATGGTGCAGGTTGCTTCCTTAGCTGATAAAATAAACTAGGTAAAGAAGTTACTCTCTTTAGCATCATTCTTCAAGTAATGTGAAAAATAAAGTTTCAGTAGTGGGATGAAGGTTCACAGAGAGCAAGTCTAACTTCATGTCTCACTTATGCAAATTATATGTCTCACTTGAGAGCAAGGCCAAGCTTTATATATGTACATGTACAAGGGATGGTTCGCACCAGCCAGGTACACACTAGACTGCAAAATGGATCGGAGTAGGGTGTGTAAATCTATGACATATCAAGAATACAACATTCTTCTGATCGTGATTCCAAGTTTCATATTCATGTCACAAAAGAGACAAATAGTAGAATCATGACATGACACTTACATAGAGAAAATCACTGGGAACAGCTGAAGCTGCCCATTCATATCCAGAGTTGGAGCTGGTATTACCCGTCTTACGAGCATCCAGACCAGATGACAACCAATTTGAGAATCTGAAAAACATTTGTGAGTAGTTACTCAGCAAAATGATTATAGATACTCTTTTAAAAATATTAAAAAAAGAAAAGTATTCAGTCATATAACAGCAGTCAATCATTGATACATCATCTGAATGGACTCCTCCATTCTCAATCAAACTGACCTTGAAAGAAGCTGCAATGTTAAGCGAAGAAACTTGTCAGCACATGAGAAAATGAGAACATCTTCTCTCCAGCAAGATCTCAGGCTCTCCAAAAGAGTGATACTTTGTTTTAATGTTAAATCTTGGGAATTCCAATGGCCAGAATGTGAATTGTGAACCGGAATAAGACTGGTTGCTGCAAGTGCAGATTCCAGAGCACCAGCTATTTCCTGGAACCTGTCTTAATCAGATGCAAGATCAGCCTCGTGACATGATGTACTAGTGCACAAAATGAATTTAGACCAACAGCAATGTCGGCTCAAAATAAACTTTGAAAGACAATTTCAAGAAGCCATGCTGCATACCTCAAAGAGAAATAAACCCCAACATTCCATTGCTTCATGAACTCATTGTAGATGGCTTCAGCTCGAAATTTAGTAACAGAAGATCTGGATGGACAATAGCCTTGCATGAAAATTGGATGTGATAAGTACAGTGAACATCATATATTTTTTAATAATCAAACAGTATAATCATATCAGCCGGCAACTCTCTTAGTCCTAAGGGAGTAATATAAAACAGAACTAAGTGGGAAAAAAAGTGTCATGTGCTACCTTCAAGATGAGCCAAGAAGTCTAGACTTGATTTGTAATTCATCAAGAATTCAGTTGGTCTTCCAGGGGAAAAGGCACCTGGTTTTCCCTTTTGAATTGCAGAGAGAACCTCTTTCAGAATTGAATTAGCCAAGAAGTCAAAAACATGCAACCCCGAATTTTCTGAACAGAAATAAAAAAAAAAAAAAAACAATAAGTTGCATTCAGAGTGAGCATATTTATGTGCATGTCTTCAGGATGAAGGGGGTAAAGGTTATGAAAAAAGTATATGCACCAAAATGAGAGCAGGATAAATTGCAAGTATACAAGTAAATAGAAATTATTCATCAGGGGCTCAGCAACTTCAATGCTTGATGTAAAAATAACTGTTCATTGAACAAGCATGTACCTAGAACATGCAAGTTAAACAGAGTGACTGCGGGGGAAGAGTTAACACCAAAAAAAATCACACAAACTCGGACAACTTGGCCTTCCATGCAATTGAGACCAGTGACTATGGTAAGAAGTAATGCAGCTTGGAACAGAGGCACCACAAGAGAAAGATGTTGACAAGGATTGATAACTCAACTCCAGGCCCAAAACAAAACATTAATGTTTTTTTTGAAAGGCCAGATAATTAGAACGAGGCTTCACCAGGTTGTAGGGGTGAAAGTGATAAAATAGATATAGAAAATACCTGCAGAAGATATTTCCAAAAGGAATTTACAGTCCTTGTTGATACATGTCTTGATTTCTTGATAATCACTTTCAAGTCCATCTCCAGATGCCCCAACAGCCACTCCTGATGGTCCATGTGGAATGATCTTCTGTACTAATGGAGCCACAACAGTCGTGCGGAAGATATCTTCTGCGCTGCTGGTGTTATCAATAGCCGCATATGCACGTAAACAATTATAGATTACACTTTCATCCCGGTGTTCCAGCCCATCTACAAAACAATGTCCCAAACTTGCGTCCAACAATAGGCTCGCACTTTGAATCCTCTTCTCCATGTTCTGAATGAAAGGGAGGTTCTGTACTGGCATAACAGAGAAAAGACATGAGCACAAATTGTACAACCTCCAACGAAAATATTACTCACTTAAATACAATTTATGAATTGTACAACGTTTGCTTCTACAAGCAAAAAAAAAAAACATTAGAATAAGAAAAACAGACCTGTGCATGAGCAATGTAGAACTTAAGTCGATTCATCTCGCTGGCAATTCTCTCCAAAAGCATGCTTTGAGTCTCTCTCACATTCGTTCCATTCTCAATGCTGCCATTGCTCACAACATTCTTTTCCACCAAATTCACATCTCCATTCGACCAATCAGCAGGAACACTAGGTAGCTCCTTTATCAATTTCTCAACCTGCACTCGTCAAAATATACAACTAGGAATTACTAAAAAAATGAAACAACAATTCAGTATGTTGAAAAACCTAATAAGCAAAACAGACCCTTTAATTATCAATTCCAATTCTACATGCTTCTAAGATCTAGCATCTTTCCACTCTACAAAACGCACTCATTCTCCAAACGAAATTCCAATTCTACACAAATTGTAGTTAGATCTAGTACATTAGACAGTATTTCCAAAACAACGGAATCCAATCAAACGAAACGATCTTATACCTTAGAAACAACATGAAACGTATCCAACAGCAACTCCAAAACCTCTCTGGTGGCCGCCGCCTCCGATCTCTGCTCCAATCCGTTCTTCAAAGCCACAAGAGACGACTCCACACTCCCTCTAAACCCTTCAATCTTCTCTCGGAGCTCCAATAACGGAGCCCGCATCCGAACGACAGCAGAGTCCACATCAACAAGTTTGGTACTTAAATTAACAAAATCCGCGTAATCACGGTTGATTAAATCGATTAGTTCGTGGTTTAGGGAAGTTAAGTGTGCTTGGAGTTCCGATCGGAGAGTGTCGAAGGGGACAAAAGTTCGGAGCTCCGAAATGTAAGAATCGGAGTCAAAATTTGGAGAGAGGAAAAGGTCCGGTTTGAACCATAATGGGTGGGAATCCAGTGGGTCCGAGAAGAGATAGGCATTGGATCTTGAAGGTGGCGGTGGTGGTGTTTGGATCGGATCCACTGCCATTTTGGATGCACGTAGAGAGGGAGAAATTTCGTGTGATATGGTTTGTTTAGGCTATTTATGTAGCGAGAGAGAGAGAGAGAGAGACAGGTGGGCGTTCGTTTATTTTGTAGAAAACCTAAACTTGATCCTCCAACTATGTATTTATTATCAATGTAGTTCCTAAATAGAATAGATTTTTTCTTCTTCTTGTGATAAATGAGATGATTGCAAATTCCCCGAAACTTAATATTATGTGATTCTTTTAAAAATGTTATTAATTAAAAATTAACTATAGGGAAGGTCAGCACTTTATTACGGGTCTTATTAAATTTTTTCTAGTATAGAAAATATACATAGATAATGATAATGATAGTATTTTTATTGAAGCAAGAAGAATTTGGTACTTAGTCATTGATTTTAATGGATTTAATAAGCTTAATTAATTTAACAATATAATTATATTAAAATCTAATGATGATAAAAAAATATCTAATAAAAAAATTAAATACTTGTAAATAATATGAAAAGATATTTTCTATTTTTAAAATATTTTAACAATTTTATTTGATAACAAAATAAAAATTAAATAAAAACAAGATAAATTTATTAAAAAAAATAAAAAAAATCTAAAACTCAATTACTAGAAAATAAAATATTGAAAAATCAATTTAAAAAAAAAACTAAAGAACTTGACTCTAGTTAACATGCAAAACTCACATCTCATTTGTGAGATCGAGACAATAGCATACAAAAAAAAAATAAAGATCAACTCTTAAAAAAACTAATTAATGAAAGGCAAAATTTAAAAAAAAAAAAACAATAATAAAACATTGAAAAAAAAACCTTGAGTCAATTGGAGTTAACTCAACTAACTTATTACTTAGTATATGATATTAGGATAATTCAATAAAAAAAAAGTGATGCAAATCAAGAAGTCGAAGGCCTAATAATCTAATGTCAATAGATAAAATAAAATAAAAAACTTAAAAATAGATTGAAGTCAAATCAGGTTAATTTCAAAATTCATAACCCGGGTCATAAGATTGGGTTACCCCATAGAAGACAAACCCATGAAAACCATAAAGAAAAATCCCCAATCATCCAAAATTTAAAAACAAAAAAAAATAGTAATAAAAACAATGAAAATCAAATCTAGCATAAAATAAAATAATAAGAAGCGAGATTTAAAAATAAAATAATTCAAGAAAAAGATAAAATATAAATAAAAAGAATGAGAATCAATTCAATTTGGCAAGTTAACATTTTTATGCCAAATTTTATTTTTATTCCATTTCAATCTTTAGGTTTAAGAGAAGAAAGAAAAAGTCATTGGATAATGCAACAATAGAGAAAATTGTTGGTTGGCTTTATTTTAGCGATAAAAAACATTTAATTTTGATATTAACAAGTTTCTTGCAATGAGAGAAGTTTTATTAAAGTGCTTGTTGGCTTTTATCTTGCCTAAAAAATACATCAAGTTTAAAAAAGATTTTTGAATTCATGTTGATTTTTTTTTAACATATTTTTGGTTAATTTAAACTCATAATAGGTTTGTTAAGTTTTTTAAGGTGTTTCTTTGGTGTTTTAAAGTTGAAAACAAGATTATTTTTTTAAAAACAGGAATCAAAAACAAGATTTTTCATACATTTGAGATGGCTGACGATAATTGAATAGTTTCATTGGAGTGTTTTTTAGCCTTTATCTTTCTCGAAAAGATAGATGAGGCCCAAGAAAGTTTTTTTAAATTCAAGTTGATTTTTCATTTTTTTACAAATTTTTGGCTAATTTAAATCTAAAATTGGTTTATCGAGACTTCTAAGGCATGTTTTTTTGTGTAATGAGTCAAAATCTGACTTTTAGTCACTTGAGGTTGTGAAAGAACCATCTCAACCCAAAAACTTAAACTATTAGGTAGGGTCGTGAAAGTTTTTTGGGCTTGAAACTTGAGTTTGAAATGTGCATAGGCCCACATTATATTGTGCTTAATTTTTATCAAATAAATGAGGATGGTGAGATTCAAACTCGTGACCACTTAGTCATCAGAGCTCTAATATCAAGTCAAAAAATCATCTCAACCCAAAAGCATAATCTGTTAGATGAGTTTTTAAAATATGATTTATATTATTCTTTAACACACTGTCTCAAGTGAAATTCCTTTGGGGTTAAAACATGCACAAATCCACATTACCTCGTGCTTGATTTTTTTATCAAATACATAGAGATGATAAGATTCGAACTCGTGATTGTTAAGTCATTAAGACTCTGATACTATACCAAAAAATCATCTTAACCCAAAAGTTTAAGTTGTTAGGTCAAATCTCAATATATAATTTATATTATTTTCTTACAAAGATGGCTAGTGAGGAAACCAAATTCGACATGTCGTCTGCTAATCAAAATAATGTGATTTCTTTTTTTTTTTTTTAAAAAAAAGTTGGTTAGCAAATGTGTTACTATATCTATAACAAATTTTTTTTTTTTTAAAAAAAAAAGGTTAGACTCTTGTCTACCCACACATGCATGTTCATCTTTCTTGCTTTCAAGCTATTTCTGTCAGCTAAAAGCTCTTGGGTTGTCTTTTCACATTATATATTAATTAAATTATTAGTTTGTATCTTTTTTAATTAACATTGATGTTTGAATCAAGTCGTATATATCTCAATTAATTCTATAAATTTTAAAATTAATGATTATATAAGTCTAATAATTTTAAGATTTATAAAACTTGAATTAGTAATATTTAGGAATGTTTCTAATACACTTTTAAGTTTATGGACTCTAATTTCTCTAAAATTTATCATTGTAGAAAAGCAAGAGTTCCCAAATATTCCTAACCAAGCCAAAGCATATGACAATGCTAGCAGAATCCATGAGTATGCTTGACATAAATTCCCTCCTCTAATTAGGGCATCTCATTACTTGCACAAATTTACTTTGAAGATCAAGGTCGTGCATGCATATGAAAAAATAAGTTTTTCATATCAGAATTTCATTTCAAGATGATAGAAGTATGAGATTAAGTTTGAGATTCACTTCTTCTTGGTTGAAAGGGTCATTATGCTAGAGAATTTTGATTGATCACGAGTGTATACTTTCTATTAAAAAGCCATAAAAGTTCAAAGATAGCAAAGAAAGACAAGTTGTCAAGGTCCATGCTTTGCAATTGAAACAAAAACTACCACGAAAAAAACTACCACAAAATGTTAAACTAATTATTGTATAATTAGTATTTTGTTAAAATCAATATCAAGCCATGTCACTTTACTATAATATTAGATACAATTAATATTAGATACAATTAACTAGTCAAGCCTTATATTTATCTCTAGAAATCACTAGTTTAAGTACTAAAAACTTCAAGACCACTGAAAACTTACCTGATCATTAACTTTAAAAACTCGAAAAATTAATCAAGATGCACGTAAAACTAATTCAAACACACAGTTACCAAATACACACACAAACAATCCAATCTATTGCCAAGGTCTTCTATTTTTCTACTCTCACTATTTCAGATGTTAATAACTTAAAATTAACAATAAATGTTAACTCCAATACAAGGGGGGGAGGCAACAAGACAGAAGCTTCACGCTCTTTATACCACCCATCCCCCAATTTGAGACACGGGAAAAAACATGATTTAGCAAAACCTATACTTCGCCTTACAGGCAAAATGGCAACTCGACCAGTCCTAATTGAGAGCGGCAAAATTACTTGAGAACCCACTTTAGGAGGGGAAAAAAATTAAAAGAAGATAGGAAGCTTTTGTACAAAGGAAAATTTACATAAAATAGCTAAGGGCCTTCTTTCTTCTAGAGCCGCCTTCGCCATACAGTTCATTCCATTGTAGGAGCTCTGTCATGTTTACCGACTCTGATGAAACACTCGCACATACCTATTTAAATACAGGGAAAATATCATAATAACACTATCAAGCAGATTAACAAGAAAAATAAGTCTTTAAAATTTGGCCATTGTTTTTACCCGTTCATGAGCATCTTTGAAGTCAACCATGTTTAGGGGCCGGACATCAGAACTCCTGCTTAATGCTGGGGCAGGTTTACCCTCTGCTAGAGCTGCAGCCCGTTCCTATAATCAATTGTGCATGCTCGATCATGGATGAAATAATCCTAGAACAATATAATTCTGCTAATAAAACTAGAAGGGCATCTGCCCAGCAGCAGTAAAACCCAATACTCGGAACCACCAAAGCAAATTTTCATTCAACCTAACTGACAACAGATCATTTTATCTGGTATCTATATTTTACTTGCCTCGTTGAAACTTAATTTGAGGACCATATATTCGTGGGCACTTTATGAGAAAATGTGGTTATATAAATACACTTGACACCTTTTTTTCTTTTCTTTTAAGAACACATTATAGAGTCTTAAATGGAGGTGTATGGAACAGGAGAAAAGGACGTTCCTACAATAATTTCAGGGAGAACATAATGTAAATGCATCGAATTTAACCTAACAGATCTTTGATGATGAAGAAAAAGACAGACCTTCTTTTCCTTTTCCAATATCTCTTTAATTGGTCGGTGAGCAGCAGCTACACATAGGTTCTGCCATATAACATGTGTAGATGTAAGACAACCACCAAGCTTGACAAAAATCATTTCACATATCAACTTGTTAAGGGAAAGAACAAAAGCTAGGACCTTGAGGTCACTTCCAGAATATCCATCAGTCATACTAGCAACAGCATCAAAATCAACATCAGGAGACAAGTCTTCTTTCGCTAAAATGACTTGGAGTATCTTCTCTCTATTTGGAGCATCGGGCAAATTTACCATCAATCTGTTCAAGTACATGAAATTGAATTGCATTAGAAAAGCACAAGCTTGTAGGTACAAAATTTATCATATGCCAAATGGACTCACACACAAGATGCAGGTTCTCTAAATCTGAACTAGTAAGCTTGTTGTGAAAAAAATAAAAATAAAATATCACCTTCGTGGCAACCTTCTAATGACAGCCTCATCAAGGTCAAAAGGCCTATTAGTAGCTGCAAGTACAAGAACTCGTTCTGTATCTTTTGTTCGCAAACCATCCCAATTCACCATAAATTCATTTTTCATCTTCCGCATGGCCTCATGCTCCCCCGGATTTTCTCTCCTTCCCAACATGCTGTCCACCTATACAACACAGCCAAACCACAGAAAAATATTTGATTTCATATTTCAAAGGGAAAAAAAACATGTGCAAAATGCTGAAAGAGTTATATGAAGCTTGCCTCATCAACAAAGATAACACTGGGGGCAATTTTACTGGCTAGCGAGAATACAGCTTTGACATACTTCTCACCCTCACCAAACCACTGTAGCATATGAGATTAAAATGAGTTTTTGGATCAGAAAATAAACTCCACATAGAAATTGAATAAAGCATGCTATACTCTTAACCTTGGATGTGATGCTGGACATTGAGATGTTGATGAAATTGGCCCCAGCTTCAGTTGCCACTGCCTTTGCTAGCATAGTCTTTCCAGTTCCAGGAGGTCCAAATAAAAGTATGCCCTTGCAAGGCTGCACACGGAAGATCAGTGTGAGCATATATACCTTTCTTCATATACATATCACAGCCTAATCCTATAAATTAAAAACAAATATCAAAGTTCCTTTAAATGAAATAACTAGTTTCACTGAATACAAAGGTATGAAGAGACCTTGGTTAATTGTCCCTTGCAGAAAAGTTCTGGCCTTTGTAAAGGAAGCATCACCAACTCTATCAAGGTGTCCTTGACATTCTCAAGAGCTCCGATATCATCAAATGTAACTCCAATGTCATTAGGCGGAATGACATCAACTAAAAGCCTTTTCTCAAATTCATTTTCTGTCAGGACATCCTGATTGAGACAAAAAAAAATCACTACAGAGATCAGCTCATGAAACTTTCCCAAATAGGAAACTAGGTAGCTATTTATAGTCCCGGGCTTGAAAAAGTTGGTGCCTGTGACTAAACTGCTTGGTGTAGTATCTGCAAGTGAATCTACATATCACCTTCAGTGACTTCTTCAAGCTTTTAGATTCATTTTGGATAGCATGCAAGATTCCAATCCCGTGCTGTATGCTGCAGAATTGCAAAACAGTATTGTAATCAACACAGTAACATACTTGGAGTCAGGAGAACGATACAAGAAAAAACATCAATTACCTCTCGCTAGACAAAACGAGCTTTGCATCCGCATCAGCATCAGCATCAGCTTCAGAATTCTGCATTAAATGATGACTCAGTCCCCACCCAACTACCTTCTCTGCACCTGCAATGCACACCAAAACATGAGTTTTTGGAAAGATCACTGGAAATTGTTAACATTGCAATGTGGTAAATATAAAACTTACTTTCATTTGTGAGTGTTTGATCCTTGATGCATAATGTCTCCAGTCCTTCACATTCCATTCCACACCGGCCCAAAACCTATATATGAAATAGCATGCAATTAGAGAGATTCCATCTCCAAAAGCCTTACTTCTTAAGCATGCACCACCATTTCAACATCCATCATAGTGCTTTACAAGCAAAGAAATTAGATGGTTGTGAAAGAAAAGGTTTATTTCATCAAAAATTTACTGTTTAATCCTTATCAGATTGAACACACTAGTTTACCCTTTAAAAATATCATTCAAGAACACAAAAATAGAACATTACAAAGAAGAAAGGGAGCAAAATAGCATATACGAGTCAACATTTATCACACAAAAAAAAAAGGCAGCTCCATGTCCTTTCTCAATATATGAGAAAGCAGAAACTTCCGATACAAACAAAAAACTTTTAAAATCGCAACTTTTTAGAACACAAAAACTAGATGACTTCATGCCATGCATTGGATGCATAAGAACTTTCTTAGAGAAAAACAACATGTTGCCTTTCTAGAGAACGATGGAACAAAGAACAGGAAAAAAAAGACTAGAAATGAGGAGAGAAATCATAACTGAAATCAAGTGAAACAAGCAAAGCATATAGCTGCCTAATAATTTTCCTTGAAAGATGTTCTGCAAGTGAGTCTGTAATGTAGCCACCAGTAGGATATTATTACCCATCTACAGTGACTAATATAGAATACCACGTATCTTTGTCTGACCTTTGAGTAGTATACAATAAAACCTCATAATCCATTTCCTCCAACTATCATCAAACTCCATTCTCCTAAGAATTCTCCATATCAACCTTCTCACACAATCCACCACTCACCTATACAAATATCCAAGTTTATTGACTACTACCATGGCATCAATAATTTGCCTTCATTCCACCTACACATCTCTCAAGGGGGCAAAACATCATACCAGTTTCTCAGGACAAGAATAGAAGAGGAGGGAAGCTGTGGAGAGAAAAATTATGTTTGGAGGAACAGAGTTTGAAGGAAATTGAAGTGCAAAGAAACATAAATTTGTTATCGTTCCTTTTGTGTTAAAGAAAATTTATTGTGCGGGAAAATGTTTACTCATTTTCCCTCACACATCCTCTCCACTTTCAAGATTTTGGTTTTTGGTAGGCTATAGTTTAACTTTTCTTGACCTTAACCTTCTCTTCTTCTCAAAAAGATCATAAAGTAACTTCAATCCCTCATTTCCTACCCCCTGATTTCTTCCATCCCACTTTCCACCCCCTAGACATACTTTAAAGCCAAAGCTAGGATATAGTGTTCAGACATATGAACTTGAAAACTAGAAGACAATGAACAGTTGAAAACATTCTTCAGAAACTCAGTGTTCAACCGTTTGACCTGAAAATCAACTTGGAAAGCACAAGACTATCACTCTAGCTTTTCCCCCCAAAAGACAGGATTGATATATCTACTGAAGGCTGATGGTTATGTTAGGGACTAAAATGCACCACAAGGTTCAAGCAAGCATCTCATGCAACAGTGAATTATATAATAACACAGATGGATAACACTTTCGCATGCATGAATCACTGACTAGTCTACTATATACAAACACCTGAGTTATCTAGCCAAATGAGGCACAGTCAAGTAAAAATCAGGCACAGAAACTGAAGCTAAAAATGTTGATCAACAAATAAAACAAAGCAGCTACAAACAATGGTATGGGGATGGATATCTCACAGTGCACAGGTTATTTAGATTCCCCTTCATTTTAAGAGTTTCAGAATCTTGACCCAACTGATGCTTCCAAGATGCTAGAAGCGCTTCATCCTGCATCAATTAACAAGCTTCCTTAAGAAACTGCACATAAAATTTTGATCTAGTAAAATAAAGAAAAAAATTGCTACCATCACACAGACCTGTGGCATATGAATAGCTACTTTGTTTGGAAAGAGCTTAGTCAGAAGTTTTGTTGCCTTTGGCACTTCTTTCCCCCTGTCACCAAGTCTTCCAAAACTATCCTGAAAATATCAAAGGCGCCAAAATCAATCATCAGAAAATCAATAGTATAGATCAGTCATAATATAATTACTTACCATCAATTGGCCACATATATGCTTGTCTGTGTGAGAGATATAGAGAGAGACAAGGGGAGGAAAAGAGAGAACTTCACACAGGAAATGTTATACAAATGATAAATTTACTTCCTAGAAAAAGAAGTTCAAAAGTTCCATCCCTTTCCACTAAACATCTGGAAACCAGTACTAAAATGAAAAGGACTCTAAACTGACTCAATGCCCCCTCCTCGATATAAAAATGTCCCAGGAATGCTGATAGAGGCATAAAAAATTCGCTCCAATTGCATGTTCCTTCTTTACCAACAAATTCTTCATATTAAAAAAATCAGTGATGTACTATAGCATGGGCTAGACATTAAACCTTTTTTTAGCAAACATGAAAATTATTTTAGCTTGATATAAATGGAATATATTGGTGATGCTTAAGACTGCTATTTTGAACAAACCTACACCAAAGCCAACAGGAATGAATTTATGACAATGCCAATCATCCACAGAAAAAAGTAAACCTGCAAGCACCTTTTTTTTTCAGCATTCCACTCAGGAGCATAGAAAAGCACCAAAATAACTTTCAAGAGGCATTACTAATTTACTTTGCATAGAAGATGAAAATCTCCCTTTTCCCACATAAGTAAAAAAACCATACATACTGCAAACACAATTAAAGAACAAAAAGTTGAGAGAGAGAAGGAATACTTGTTGCAACTTTAAACAAAAATAGAAAACAGAGTGGGGGAGAGAGGGAAAGATAGTCTCACTGGAAAAGCCAAATCAAGCAGAGCGGTCTGATTGCTGCCAAATTTTGTGAAAAGAAGACCACCAGGATGTGACTGCAAGGGAAGAAAGCACTGTGGCGTAAATAAACGACAAGATTTGTATAGCAGGACCATAAATAATACAATGCAAGATTGGAAGAAAAATCCTTTCCTGTGCAACATATAAGCTCAAATTTTACAAGGCCCACCTAAAGTACATTACAAACAGCACGAAATTGACTAAACATATAGTGAGCTACCAATTATTTGTTCTTTTAGAAAAAATAAAGGGATCCTGGATAAGGATTAGACTGTGATACCTATAGCTCCTAGGACCTAGACGTGTCAATCTTTGTCAGATGCAACATGCCACTTCCTCCACCTGTTATGTTATGGAGCTAAGCTCATAGAATTACACGCATTGCCTAGATAGCACCTTAAATTGGACAAATACTCTGTGTAGCTAAGTGGGTCTACGGCTTCATAGAGTTGAATTGACTCAACTAACAATTTCCAATCATATTTTAGAGATGCATAATGCCCTCAATGTACTTGCCAGACATATGAATCTCCATTAACCAGTATTGGCTCATCATTGTTATTGATGACAGGCCTTTCATCAACCATAAAAGCTAGTATCAGACTAAATTTTAGCTAACAAGGGCACCCATCAAAGCATTATCATTCCCATTTGAATCCATGACTTTTAAAATGAACAAGTGATCCATGTTTATAAACTTTATTCACACTCTGAAATTTGTTTTTATCTAAGTTGTTGTCAAACCCAATCCCAATTGCAAAAACTGGCGACCTGTTTTTTCTTTAGACTTTATGATAGATTTACAAGTATTTGAGTCTAAATATAGCACTAAAAGTGTAAAACCAATACAGAAAGGGAAATATTCATATTTGAAAGAATCTATTATTAATGGGAATCTGAAGAGATGAATACTTAGTTTGGACTTTTCAATTTCTAGCCTTAAAAAAAAAACAGTCTTGTGCCTGGAGAAGCTTTTGTGGAGGGGACAATCTGTATGCTATTTTAAGGAGCCAAAGGTGGATAGTATCTTGTTTGGAAGTTGTAATCTACAGGCACCCATAAAATACTTCTATCTTTTGATTGAATTTGAAAGTAACACATGGCGTGATTATCTTAATAAAACAATCTAATGTTTAATAATTAAAAGAATATTAATAAATACTTCTATGTACAACCACGTAGAAATGAACCACAGCCTGAAATAGTGACCCTACTAAGCCTACCCCCCTCGCACCACAAGATGGGGCAGGAGGAGTATGGGGATTAGCAAACTGCATACCACAGTTTGCAGGAAACAGTGGTCAGCCCATAAAAGTTATGACATCAGAAGGAAGCCCTCAGCTCATACATGATACAAAAATACCCAAAAAAAACATGCATGTAAACAAATACTGTGGTATAAACTTTCTAATTTCTATAGCAACCTCATGTTTATGACTTTATTTAAAAACAGAGGAACTTAAGCCAGAGATGCCTCAACTTCATCTTTGCACTTCAACAAACACCACCACAAATTCAAACAGGAATTTAGACTCAGCACCTTTAATCTTTATAAAGTTGAAATTTCATGCATGCAAAAAATAAAACAAGTAAATAAATATTTGCATTGACATTACCTTTTCTTTCCTATTGTCATTTTGCGTGTGTGAACCAATGACTACAACATTATCAGGAAGCTTTTCAAGTCTGCTTTTGAATGTAGAATATGAATCAGAATTCCCTATAATAGATTTCTCTGCATCTTTCATAAACAAAATAAAAGGAGAATTTCTGCTCTCGCTGTGAACAGCCTGAAGAAAGAGTCAATAAGGTTTATAAGACAATGAAATGGGATATAACATGCCAGAACAAAATGAGTTCAATTACTTAATAACTAAATTATTGCTACCTCAAACAATGTGTTAATGAGTAACTTGTCCAAATCTTCCACAGCAGTGTTCTCCAAACGAAGATCAGCAACTGGAGAGAAAGCAAAGGACATTTTCAATTACTTAAGAGTTGAAAAGGGAAGAAAAGATAGAACCATTTATCAAGTCTATGCACATGGCAATGTTTATGACCCAGTTCAACATACCATTGCAGAAATATCCATGACCTCCCTCACAAACATCTCCAAGATCAACACCATCATGTATTGGTTTGTCAAACCTCACACCAATTTTTGACAAAGGATTGTCCTCAAAAAGTAACACAACTTTTCCGCGAGTCCCATAAGGTGGGCCCCTATATCAAGAGTTAACAGGAGATCAATTGTTAAACATCATGCTGCATCAACAACAAAAAGGTTGAGAATACAAGGATGACAGAGGAAAACTATGACCAGGAAAGATAATAAATACGGATATGATGAGTTTCCTATTTCAGTAAAACAAGTGAAGATCAATCACCAAGGAGACAATACCACACAAAGGGGAGTGAGGGTTAAGCTGCCAACATGTTAATCAGGTTATACCTTTCCTTTTGCCTTTCTCACCCATAAACGATAATGCCTTTTCCATCTTTTTTCTTTTAGTTTCCTTCTTTTCTTTTCTTTTTTCTACATGCTGGTTCTTCTGTATTCCAAAGGGAATGCTGATCTGAAACACTAGATATAATATAGCTCCAATTTACCAAAAATGGATATGCTTCGCCATGTTTGCATTTATATGAGCCTTGCTTTTATAACAGCTTGCTATAGCCATTCTTGATCATGAATATTACGACAAATCCGGGCCTTAACATAATACAACTCCGAAAAAAGTATTAAAGCTCTCTCAAATATACACTTCTTTTGTTCTTCAAACATACACTCTTTTATTTCTTAACAGTTCAACTCCTAGTCAATTAGGGTTCATGTTAATGTTGTAATCAAATCCAATATCATCTCTAGTCTCAGTCAAAAGTGAATTCAATTCAAGATCAATTTCTTATCAATTTCGTCAGTGCATGTGTTTTGGCATCCATGAAGAAAGAGTAACTTGTTAAGTGAATTATAAACTTCAAACAACTGAACAGAACCATCCTCAAAGCTTCTTTATCTGTCCATTTTATCTCAAACACAGCTCCTAATTAAGCCAGCTACTGGGGCCGCTCCAGTTATCCAACAAGTATGTGGGGCTGTTTATTTAGTTATGCAAAGGTAAACTGTCCTTTCTTCTAGGAAGACTAAGATTTTATCGAGAAAGAACACAAACCACAAGGAATAATACCTACTGCAAAATGGAAGACGTCACAAGAAAAGAGAAAAGAAGACAGAAAAAGAATAATGTCCGCTGCAAAATGCAGAAAATTGAAATAAAGAGTTTGCCAACCCTGAAGAATATCACAGCTAAGAAAAGATCTTCTGAAAATTCCAAAGCCAGGACACCAAATAACTATTCAATGCCATATTAGCAGCTTAAATATAAAACCATTCTTGAGAACTCTAAAATTTCTCTCCATCCAAATTAAGTGCACGATAACAAACCTCCACCCAACACGAAATATCTATGGCACCACAAATAACAAAATGTATATCCCCCAACCCTCCTCTTTTTTTTTTATCTATGAATTCTATCATCTGACCAAATATGTCAGTTTCAATAGTATTTGAATGAGAAGAAGATGCCATCATGGACCAATAATTGCAAATTTGGTATACAAGAAATAAATGGTTAGGGAAGCATTATAAATTGATCAGGAGAAGTACTGAACTGTTTGAATATCAGGGCAGTTCACATTCAAGATACCACATAGCAAATGATCAAAGCAATAACAGAGAAGAAAAGGATGAAGGAACTGTTCACACTGACTGTACCTTGATGATGATGCTGTTTGATATAGACCACTAGAAGATGAGCTTGTGAATTTCACTCTATCACCTACATGTTAATATTTGGAGCATCTTGCTACATCAGAGTTCAACAAAATCAAAAGATCTAGAATGTGAAAGAAAAGAGGAGGACCAGCTAGAAGGCCTCTCTTGCGATAGCTTAAATACCTTTTTTAAACAAGAGATTCCTCGATGCTCCTGCACCTGAAGAAGAAGGCAGGGTGTCTTCCATCTTTGTTTGAGATTCTAGATTAGTAGGTGCATTTAAAGAGCAAGGTGTGTCTGCTTCACTGGCTGATAAAATCACACTCTTTGATGCATCAGTAGTCACAGGACTTTGTTTAGAACAAGTGCAGGATTTTTCTGCATTAAATCCATCCTTCATAAGCTTAGATTCCTTAGAAGACAAACCCTACATATTCACAATTGAAGATTCAGTCTCTGATTAGTCTTCATAAACTACAGATAGAGAGCTATAATAGTCAAGCAGATGAGTTTTAGCTTACACCCAAAAATGAATGACTATCAAATATGAGCAATTTAGCACCAAAGTAATTGGCAAGTGCTTTTGCCAACATCTCTTGATATATCTCAGAACCTACAAATAGCATTCAACAGAGAGAGAAATCAAGTTAGCATTTCATCTCTTACAAAGGTTAACCTTTACAAACTCTAAAACATACCAATTTAAGTAAAACAGCCACACACCTGCAGGACCAGAAAGCAAAATCCGTGGATTGACTGTAGTTAGTTCTGAGGTATATTTTGCATATTTTTTGTGCATCAGGTGTATAAATGAAGCTGCAATCAGCACATTTTTTGTATTCTCACTGCAGAAGAAAGACGGCAAATGCAAGATCATCAACGTGCAAATAAATAAACAAATATACCATTTCTAATTCCTGCTAAAAGATTTGCATGCTCAAATGAACAATGTGTCCTCCCACTTGATTAAGATTACAAAATTTGTTGGCAGTATGAGATATCCAAGGTAAAACAACCATCGAATCAAAATTAAATGCAAGGTGGTAATCGCCATTGAATCAGAATCGCATGCACACATGTATTGCATTGTTTATTTTCATACAACGCATAGCAAAACATTTTGCAGAACACAGAAACGAAGGATAAATACAGCCATATTGGTCA
Organism: Populus euphratica; assembly: GCF_000495115.2. Taxonomy (NCBI): domain Eukaryota; kingdom Viridiplantae; phylum Streptophyta; class Magnoliopsida; order Malpighiales; family Salicaceae; genus Populus; species Populus euphratica. The sequence continues at coordinate 616,051 of NW_011499863.1, read as the reverse complement.
CAGCATCATAAAGGTCATACAGCTCTGGATAACAAGAAAATGTGGAACTTTTGCTTTGTGCAATTTAAACCATCCATGTCACATGACCCCTGATCATGGGCAGGGTGATCTGTGCAATGCATGCAATAAGTTGCTGTATAATATAGCCCTAAAAAACAAATTGTGCATGGTAAGTCAAATAAATACTCCTTTCACAAAGGATGCCCTCCTTGTGGTATAAAAGGAACAAAATTCACCTCCACAACTCTCACATAATTCCACCATAATGGTGTACATGTCTGATCAGACCATCCCTATGATTGAACTTTCCTCTAAGGGATTGTTTGTGCAAGGTATCCTTAGTATCAGTGTCTGAACAAGGTACTAGTCCAAATATTCAACTTTTTCAAACCCAATACCCAGGTTTACAGGGATGCATATTCAAGCTAGATAGAAGTGTGTGATCTGTTTGTTTATTTCATTACTTTGTTTCTTTGTTACTTTATTTCGTCAGGTTTATCAAGCTCAAAAGTAGGGTCCCCACTCAAAAAGGAATAACATCCCTGTTTAACATTATACTTAGCTTCTCTTAGTTCCAGACATCCTAATCATAAAATGCCCATGGATCTATTCATGTTTACTTGGTTCTTCTCATTCCCATGACTACCATCCCTTCCTTTCACTATGAGACATTCCAGATCTCAAAGTCTAGTCTTAACATATATACTGATTTCCTATATGCTCTATCCCCCAAATTACGCAGCTCCATGGATAGATCCATCATTTTCTTGGAAATTTACGTGGGAGACCTTGGGTTTCTAAGCCATCTAACAATAAGGGGGTTGGTTTTTTCACCCTTTCAGTTCTACCATGAATTTCCATGATAAACAATCATTGGTATGGAATTTTATTAAAAAATAGAAGGACATGAATAAGGAATAATCCATTAGCAGACTTTTGCAATAGTGTCAATAGTGATCAATAAAATCCGATGGCATATGAGCATTAAGAGTCATGCCTAAAACAAATGCAGCACCAAGCTGAACTAAAACCGCAGCTTTCCAGTTTTCAACACTCAAATCAGAATCACATTCTAACATCGGGAGAATAGACAGTCTAAATGCACATAAAACAGCCAGATACCGTGCAATCATTTCTCTCTGACAGCTAGCAACAACAACCCTATTCACATGTTGTGCTATGCAAGTAGAAAGTATGACAATAGAAGTTTTAACATTAAGTCATAACAGGAATCTAAGAAATGGAGAGAAAAAATTGCCAGCTCGAATACTGCCAGAAATAACATGAAAGTGTACGCTAAAGATAGCAAGAGAAAATTATACCTTAAATAGTAAGGGAAATTATCAAATGAAACTTCTATGTATTTTCCATCAAGAATTCCAGCATGAAGGTCTTCTTTGAATGCTGCACATCGCAATGACATAACTGAGGTCGATGCCAGTTCTGAATCCTTCATCCACTCGTTCCTTTCTTCCAATACCTGTTTACAGATATTTTTGCTCAATTTTTGTTTATAACTAGATGTTCGAGCTAACATCCTGAAGAAAGGCCCTATCAAATCATTCATCCCAGAGATTTTTACATTGCCTGCCTCTGTGCCAGAGTCCTGGCCGCAATCATGAGGAAGATCATGGTCGATTGCTCCAACTTCAGCAGCTTTATCACTCCCTAATTTTGGAGTTGAATTGCCTTCCATGCCATCAAGCTCGACCTCCGAACAATCATGAATGACAGACCGAGCGGGCACATCACTATCGTGGTGTATTTTACTGGTAGTCTGTCCTGGAGACTTCCGGCATGATAAATCTGGCCTCAAGCTTGAAAGGGATGCTAATATTGATGCCCCAGCAACAGCTGATGGATCTCCTGACCTCCTTTCAAGTTGCACAAGCTTTCCCATACTACTATGAACCTCAGCACTCTTAACTGCAACCTCAGTCAAAAGTTGCTGAAAAATCTATTTTCAACAGATATTAAGGAAATTATCAAGTGACAATGAAACAACAAAGTCTATTGTCTAACAATTGCAAGCAAAAGAACAAGATAAGACAGAAGGTAAGTGGGCTAAGAGAATCCACAAGCAAGAAAGATTGAACCACTAAAATGAAGTAAAGGATACAAAAGCATGGTTCCCCAGCACACCAAAGGCAACCTCATCTCCTGAATTAAGCACACAGATCCTTTTGACAGCTGTCCCATTTACTTGCACTGTACCCTTGCTCCCTGAGGTTTCTAGCACAGCAACAGCACATCCCTCGCGCTGGTCATGTCCACAAACAATGAGTACTCAAACTGCATATACATATTCAGGAGTTCACCTCCACAAGAACTATTAAATAAACAAAACACCACTTTAATGTACTAATCCAAAACCCTCCAGATAACAAACATGCACACTGCATTCGCCAAAACATCCTACAAAATACCTTAACACATAACCAATACCTGTGTGTGTTTAATCTTGCATTGAATCGTGCCCATTGCATGGTCCTTCAACAGAGAATCACATTGTTTGGTTGAACCAATCAAATGGCTCGACTTGCAGATTTTTATGTTCTGATTCTGCAATCCAAACACAATCAGCATTTCTAGTCAAACTTCAAAATCAAACGTTTTGCACATAAATTCTCAATTTCGACGTTAAACACACACACAATTGATACAATTTAGTAAAAAATAATCGCAAATCGAACTACCTGAGCAGACTGTGACAGCAGCTTACACCAAGGCGTTTCGAAACCTGAGTTTTGCTTATGATATAAGCTCCAAGTGGAAAACGAACTCCTTGGCTTCTCCAGTACAACCGGGGTAGAACCTTGTAATCAAATCCAGAAAAAAAATCAACCAAACAACACTTAAAATTCAAATTTCACAAATTCATAAAATCCAAAATTTAGTACAAAGCTTAACACTTGATTGAAAAAAATGAAAGTAAACTACCTTCAGCGATCGGTGTGACAACAGCCACCGCCGGCGTCACCGTCTCTTGACCTTTCCCCGAAATCAAAGCGCCTCCACCGCCACAACCATTAGTCGGAGCATCTCCAGGTCCATGGTCGTCGGGATCCTCCTCCGGTGGACTTGATTCCTTAGAATTTTCCGTCGTCGGCATCTGTTTCTCCGTAACTCCACCATTCTCTCCCTGAAATCCAGAGAGACAAATCAAAAACTTTTTCCATGACAACACCAAAAAGTTCTTACAATTTTTTCTTCTTTTTTACCTTAAGACGTTTTGGTGATGGTGGCTTATTATTATGATTATGATTATTATTATCCTCAGAGGAAGAAGATCTCTTGCTATTACTGTTATTATTGTCATCTGAAGAAGATATCTTAGCAGAAAGAGATCCACTTCTTGTGGAAACCATGATTTATTTCTTTTCTTTTTATGTTTGGGTGCTTGTCTCTCTCTTCCCCTCACGTAGCTTTATTTTAGCTAATTGAGAAGCAAGACCCTCGATGCTGAATTATTATTATTATTTTAAGGAAAAAAACAATCATTTTTGTTTTCATTTTTGGAGAGTAAGTAGCAGTAAAGTTTTGAGGTTAAGAATATATTTTAATCCCTAATATTTTGTAATATTTCATTTTGGTCATTTATGTTTCTGAAATACTTCAATATCAATCATATTCCAAACAAAATTTAATAAAATAATTTGGGAATTTTCCATAAAATTGTTAAGTTTTAATAAATTTTTAGATTTTGATAAAAAAAATTTTATATAATTACATGTAAAGAAATTTAAAATGGAAAGATGAGAGAAAAACGAGAAAATGAAAAAGATATTCTGTTTATAAGGTTTGTTTTAAGGTTGCTCAATTTATTTCACTCGATCCCCGACTAAATAATATGCATTAAATAAATAATGATTAGAGCAACAAATTCGTATATATTATTAAAAAAATGGCTTCAAAGGCTATCGAGTACATGTTAGGGTTTTATTTTTCTATTTGGAGCTTTAGTTCTCTTTTGCTTAGCATCTTTTCTGAATCAATGATAGAGACTTTAAGACTACAGGAACCAAAGTGATCATAGTTGAATCTATAGGGATTAGATTGTAGTTTATCCAGTAAATAACTTATCTCCTCTTTCTTCCCTGTGTTTGGTTTGGTGCCCCGAAGCTGCGTGTACTGTGTAGTTTTGCAGCGTAAGATAGCAACTCATGAGCGTTTGTTTCCGGTGCAGGTTAGCAGCAACTTAGCATAGCGGTTTGGTTTGGTTTGGTTCTTCGCAAGGAAGTAAAGCGTCTCTGTATTTTCTGTTATTGGGTTAGTGGTTATTTTTAAATTATAATTTATTTTAAAATATATTTAAACAATATTTTTTAAAAAATATATTATTTTTCATATTAGTAAATCAAAACTATATAAAAATATAAAAATACAAGGCAAGTTAGGCAACAAAGACTTGGGTTTTGTCTTTTGGCTAATTTGTTAGGTTATTGTATTTGATTTTTTATATCCTAATTTATTTCTTTTTCTTTTTTTCTGTGGTAAGACTTTATCTTCGATGGCTGCTTATGTGAAAAAACGTGTGCATTAAAACTATAATATACTATAACAAAAATCTTTAAATTTGAGGCAACTCCAAATTCTATACCCATTACAAATCAATTTTTTAATTTTTTTACTAATACAAAAATCACAATAATTTAAAGAATATTATTGTAATTAAAAAAAGGCTCCTCTTTTTATTTATTTTTTAAAATTTAAAAGTTATTAAATTTATTTAAATGTACCAGGTAAGCATAAAAGATGTATCTTAAGATTATTTAAAAAAGAGATTCAGTCTCAATTAATATGCAAAATTGATTAAATTTAGAATAAAAAGTTAAATTGAATCTAACATATATTTTTTATTTCATGCGAAGATAATTGGGTTTTTTAAACCATGAGAGGCAAAAAAGGGAAAAAAATCTTGAAAAGATGGTAATGGGGGGGTGACGTTATCATTTTTTAGTGTTTGTGTTAAAAAACAACGGTCAACTCTTAATTACAATATGATGCTGTAGTTTAAATAGTCGTTGAGCGGAGTTAGGGGAATTTATGGTGGGTTGGCTTTTTATGCATGCAACTGGCATGAAAGTTACGGTTAAGGTTTATGGTGGTTGTTTCCTGCATGCATTCACGTGGGATGTTGAGAGTGCTAGCGTGCGCGTGCTCAGCAGAGGCGGAGACTTGGGTTTTTTTTCTTTTCTTTTTTCTTTTTCTTTTTTTTTTTTGTTATTGCTTATGTTGACGTTCAGTCTTGGAAAGGTAAGGTTTAGATAGACTTTTGGCGGTGTTGAATCGTGACCGTCAGATTTGGATTGGACGGGGTGCTGGAAGGCTGGACAGGAGAAGTGTGGCCCGCCCGTTTACAGTTGTGATAGCTTTTTCTTTTGTCAGCTGGCTGGCTTCGGAAGACCGGGAGTGCAGAGGAAATTATTTTTTAAAGTTTTTTTTAATATATTAAAATAATATTTTTTAACTTAAAAAAATTATTTTTGATATAAATATATTAGAATTATTAAAAATAAAAAAAATAAAAATTTTAAATTTTAAATTTTAAATTTTTTAAACACGGTAGAATCAAATAAAAAAATAAATCTTTTGTCTCTTGTTTATTGGATAAGGCTATGAACAAGAGATCAACTTCTCATGAGGCAACATCACCATCTGACCTGATGGTACTAGCCGTCTGGTTGATGGCAAAGGGATACGGTGCATTTGCTTGGTGTACTGGTTTAATAATTTATTTAAAAGAAATTTTTTAAAATTAATTAAATTTTTTTAGTAATTTTTTATTATTTGTATAGATTGATATTTAAAATAAAAAATATGTTAAAATATTATGCTTGGTGTACTGGTTTAATAATTTATTTAAAAGAAATTTTTTAAAATTAATTAAATTTTTTTAGTAATTTTTTATTATTTTTATAGATTGATATTTAAAATAAAAATATATTAAAATATTTTTAAATATAAGACACTTTAAAAACTAATATATTATACTCTCAAACAAAATTATTAATTTTTAATCACCAACATTCAAACATGAGGTCAGTCTAAAAAAAATAAAAATATAAATGAATGGTTTGGTAGTCTTTGTTTGAGCAGCTGAATTATAGTTTTAAAAAATATTGATTTTTTGAGCTTTAAATTGATTTTTTTTATGTATTTTTATATCATTTTCATATATTAATATTAAAAATTAAAAAATATTTTAATATATTTTTAAATAAAAAATATTTTAAAAAATAAACTTTATCATAATTTCAAACACATTTTTTATCTTTGATAAGATATTGAGTGTGTTTGACTTCTAAGTATGTGCTCGTTAAAGTGTATAATATTTTGTAAGAATATTTCGATTGAAAATATATTTTTATTTTTAAAAAAATACATTAATATATTAAAATTATTAAAAAAACATTTTTAAAATATCAATTGAATATTTTTTAGGTAAAAAATAATTTGAAAAGCACTTTATATATATTTGATATTGTGACAGTTTTTGCAATTATATTTTCAAAAATATAAGTTTTAAAAAAGCTATAAATTATAGATTTTAGCGAAAAATTATATCAAACTATTACATTTATTGATTAATTAAATACTTTTAAATTCACAATTAAAACAAAACATATATCACGTCATAGTACTGTAATGCATCACGAAAATAAACATAACATTTGAAATGTAGGTTGAAACAGGAAAATAAAAATATTGTTTGGAAGTGCGATTAGACTGCATTTTTTTATATTTTAAAAAAATAAATTAATATATTTAGCATTTTTATTATTTTAATAATATAAAAAATAAAATAAAAACATCATGATATTTTTTCAAATAAAAAACACATCAAGAGTAAATGCATTAAGGTGATTGCTGCATTGTATAATTAAATATATTAAATCACTCACTGGAATGTTCTAAACACATATAATTATTTGGTTACTTGGTTACTTGAATTAAATTATTATCAATAACATAATTTAAATTCAAAAGCTTCTAAAAACTATGATAAATTATTTAAAAAGCATGAATTCTTTCATTCACAGAACAAGAATTCTGAAATAACACGTCTGAAGAAACAAGAATCACACTACATAGGTTTTTTAAGAGTAGATATAAATATTATATATTTTTTTAATATGGATTTAACAAATAAGCAAAAGTAAGATATAGATCACACAGGCTTCTCTTGCCTCCAAGCACAGTGAAACTGAAAGTAGATATTCAACAACGAGGGCAGATTCGAGAACCCTGCCTAAACCGTCTTTGAGGATGACTCAACGATAAAATCTTCATTAGTCAATTGCAAAATTATTACAAACATTAGCAGGGATCTCTTGAGAAATATACCCACCATGAATTTCATTTACGAGCTCCACGCAATACATTTCAATCACCATATAAGGCTATATATGATCCATGAGAAAAATATGTTTATTTTTATATTATAAAAGTGTTATTGAAAAAAATTAAATTTTATTTATTTATATTTACTTTAAATTAATATTTTTTAGTACTTTTTACATCTTTTTAACATATTAATATCAAAAATATTTTAAAAAATATTATTTTAATGCCTTTTTTAATAAAAAAATATTTTAAAAAATAATTGTTATCATATTTCAAAACACAACAAAAGGAGGTACGGTAAAAATTACTTGTATTTTTTACTTAGAAATATATAAAAATAATAATATTTTATTAATTTTTAAAAGTAATCTTGAATACATTGTATCAAAATAATTTTAAATAAAAAAACTGAATTTTAATCTATCTTTAATTGGATCACACTCGCGGGATTTAAACAATGTATTTATACTAGATAAATATTACATCGAAGAAATTTATCTAATATGTTTATATCAAATAAAAGAAATTTTAAAATAGTTGTCTTCTTGTCTCAATTGCAATTCGGTGAGACCAGCATACAATCCCACTTTGTATCTACGTGTGTTTATAAATGATTTGATAATACAAGGTGACGCACCCTACCTAATAACCTGATCAGACCTTCTCCAATAAAATATAAAAAACAAATTACTACAATGTAATAATGATTTTCTAGTACATTGTTTTTTAAGATAAACCTCCAACCATCCACAATAAACCTAAAACTCAATGTTTTTTAAGATAAACCTCCAACGCATAATTGCTGTTGCGTTGATGTTTCGTTAACCATAGAAATAGCTTTTGAAAAATAATACTGAAATATCTTTTGTTTAATTTAGACACACATCGTCAATGATGATGGGGCTGGAAAAAAAAAATCCTCGGGGAAAGGATTCAAGACGCTTTTTTGTGAGCTAATAAAACTTGACGTGAAGTATTTGGTGGTCCAATAAACCATGTAAAAAAAACATTTTAATACTTAAATAAGTATAGTGTCTTTAATGGTGACAGGAAAAATGAGTTGTGTTATGTGTAAAGGGAATAAATGGTAATTTTTTTTTTTTAACTTAGATGTTCTTCAAACCTTGTTTAATTATCATATTAAACATGTGTTGTGTTAGAGCTCTAAAGAAGTGAATTATAGATAGATTTATTTGTTTACATGTATAAATACAAATACATGTATATGTAAGATAAATATCTTAAAAATAACAAAGTTTTAATATATTTTATATAAATATATATAAATATTTAAGTTATAAAATATTTAATATAAACATCTTAGATATTTATAAAAAAATATACATTATAATATAAAGTATCACAAAAACAATAAAAAATAAGATCGGATCAACCAGGTGAAGGCCGAGTCATTTGATGTTAGTGGGCCCAACTACAGCCAATAGCGCATCGGTATCATATATGAGCAAGGTAAAGCCTACCCAAAACCCAATTAGATTAGACCTAAAAAATAAAGTTATAAAATAATATAAATTATATCATAAGAGTTTGTTTAAAAATTTAAGTTATCAGATTAAGGTGATTTTTTAATATATTATTAGAGTTTTAATGATTAAGTGATCACAAATTTGAATCTTATTATTTTTATTTATTTGATAATAATTAAGTACCAATTAATACGAGGATGTGCAAGCAAACTTTTATTTAAAAAATATATTAAATAATAATATAAATTATATTATAAAATTTTACTTAAAAACTTAAATTATAATATTAAAATGATATTTTAATAATCAATGCCCAATAACTAAAGCACTTCGACCACACTCGTAAAAGATGGAAGATGTTTCAATTATGACATTCAAGGAGGACTCTTCAGAAACGAGGACAATAAAAGTATGATTTACATTCCTCAACAAGGAGGCTCGATGAAAAGAAAAAAAAAAAAAAAAAACTCCAAATAAGAACGGAGACAGGGGCGGTCGGCAGTGGCTTAGGCCCGTATAAAAATTATTTTTTATTTTTATTTTTTTGAATAATTATAAATTTAAGCCCTGAAATGATTAAATTTTAACTTTTGCCCCTTTACATTCGTAACGTCTTTACTAACAATATATCAACGAGATTGAGATATAATTTGCTGAAGATTTTGGAAGGCTGAATTTGATCCTCAACAAACTTTATCTTACTAACACGAACATGACACGTCAAACTTTGATTGGCTTGAAATGAAACACACCTCGACACAAATTTCAAGTTCACGACAATAGGAGGAGGAAGTTCCATGGTAAATAGGATCTAGGAATATTGTATAATTTAATAAATTCTTTTACTGGTTCAAAAAAATTATTTTTAATATATATATATATATAATAATTGATATATTATATAGTTTTTTTTTCCTACTTCACTTCTAAGCTTCTCTATTTTAATCAATTATTAATGTGAATAAATCTTTTTTTATCATTTAATAATTAACTCAGTTCAATTGTATGACTTGAACTAGCCAAAGTAGTGTTGGGTCTAGCTCTCTTGATATAACTAAATACTCGTTTGAATGGAACATAATTTACAGATACAGAGGTTGTTAGATATGTTGAGGTTTTTTTCATTAAATGGTTTCAATAATAAAATAAAAAAAATCAATGATAAAATAATAGAATATTATATGATCAAGACGAGATAAAATCATTCTTCTTAGGATACGCCAGTGACATGGGAATATTGTGTTTCATTTTTGTAAGGATAATGATTGATATTATTTAGTGTAAAAATAAGTGAGGAGGGAGAATTAATAAAGGAGTTGGAGGCTGTTCCCCGAATGTTAAGATTTAGGATAAATAATTTTAAACCTTGGATAGTGTTTGGTATAAAGTAAAAAAAATAAAATAGAGGTGGATTATTTCACGAGTAGTTATTATGTAAATAGTTTTAATATAAAAAAATAGTTTTGAAATGTGTTTGGTTTGAGACCGTGTTTGATATTGTGGTTAAAATATTATTTGTTTAAATTTTTTAAAAATAAATTATTTATAATTATTTTTTAATTGTTTTAATGTATTGGTATCAAAATAAATTTTATAAATAAATTTTTTTTAATGTATTTTAAGTAAAAAGTGCTTTAAAATATAATTTCTACTGCACTTCTAAATAAAAACTTAATAAATTTAAAAATAAATTATAAGTAAAAAGAAAAAAATGCTTAAATTATTAAAAAATATTTAATGATAATTATTAAAATAGTGTTTGAGTTTTACATTTGTTAATGCTAATGATATTTATATTTCATGTTAGTTAGAATTTTTTTTTTAGGGGTCACAACTTAAATTTTAATAGTTTTAATTTTAAAATTATTTTTTTATAAGGTATAATATTAATGATTTTTTTTTATTTGCAGACTCATGGCTATGCCAATGCCTTGCCTCCACCCTTGAGTAGTGTCACGACAATAATTACCATAGAAAATATTAAAATCTGTTGGTTGCTATTGTAATAATTCATAATTTTTTTTTAATTTTTTTTTTAATTTTCATCTTTTAATATTTATTTAATTTTAAATTTATCTTTATAATTTATTTTGATTTTTTTATAAAATTATTATAGTCTTAAAAAAATGTCTTGATAATTTGTTTGTATTTGATTTTGTGAGTATCTATTTTTGTTATTGTATGATTAAGTAAAAATAATTAAAAAATAAATTTATTAAATCCAGTTGAGTTTATAACCCAAGTCATTAGCTTAGTATGTTAAGTTTCAAAGTCCAAGCTGATCCAATATATTATTATTTTAAAATAAAAAAAATATCATCTTAATTTTTTTAAAACCAAAACATGTTTTTTAACCGTCATCTAGATTACATTTGGACCAACAAAGTCAACTAAGATATATTGAAACAATTCTTATATGATTTATTTTTAAAATTAGGTTGAAAAAGAAGCTGGATTGAAAAGTTTTAAAGTTAACCCATAAAATCATGTTTGATAACAATATCAAATAGTTTTATATGATTTTGATCTTGTTTTAAGTTAACACCTACTCTTGAATTTTGACAAGATTTTTAAATAGTATAATAGATTTTCATTAGAATGTCAATAATTATTTTTTTAATTATTATGTATCTAATATGCACAAAACTAATAGCAATAATAAATTTCCCATAAATATTCATTTAAAATAAAATTTTTATTTTTAAAATTTCTAAATAGGTTTTTGACATGATTTTATAATGCTTATTATTTCTTTAGCCTTTAATAACATGCAAAATATGGACAAATTATTTTGACATATATTTTTTAGACTTGTTTTGACAATTATAGAATTTCTTTTAAATAGTGATTCCAGTTTTAAAAAAAATGTTTTCACTAAAATAATTAAAAGATATATAATAAGATAGTTGGAATTAGATTTGAGAAATATATGTTTTCTCCTCGTACCAATGGCTTATATTTTTAACAAGCCTTTATTTTAATTGTTTTTCCTCTTTATTAAAAAAGCTTGATCATAATTAAAAACATTGATGTTGTCTTGAAAAAGATTAAAACTTTTTTATGATAATATTATCAATTATTTTATGAATAATTATGCATTAATGTAATATGTGAAATTTTGCAAATAACGAGCTCATCAATTTAAATGAGGAAATGTCCTTATTTATTCTTTTTTTTTTATCAAATTAAAAACTTATAAGAAAAAAAGATATATTTAAAAAAAAATAGTAAGAAAATAAAAAATTATACTGAAAATTGTTGTCAATGGAGTTTAAATTATTCATGCTCTGAGAAAAATAATAATTGAAGAGCTCTCACAATATGAGATCATATATTGATATGCATATTTATGTCAACTTTTTGACTCAAATTTTTTTGTTGGAGTTAACATATTTATTATCATTTACTAGTATATATAATTCTCAATTTATTTTATTGAATATATATATTAATTTTTTTTAACGGTGAAAAAATCATTAACAACACTTATGTATTTTTTGTGTTAAAAAATTGCTCCACCCCATGGTATAATTTAAGGGATAAAGCTAGTGATTTTTTATATGATATAAGCGTTCTTAGATAGACTATACTATTCCATCCAATTTGTTTTGAAGCCAATTACATTATTTTTGGTCAATTTAATGATAGACTTTATAGCTGTTACAAACATTAAGCATGAATGATAAAGAGTGCATAAATATAATCAAGAGATAAATTCATAAACGTAGATGGGATAAAAAAAATTGATAAAAGAAATATAGATGATGATATAAATCTTACTAATAAACAAAATTTCATCTCTCATCATGAATATTTTTTTTGTTTTAGCTTTATTATGTGATTAAGATTTATATTGCCTCCTGTTTATATATGCTTATCATGCCATACCACCATGTATTTTTCTTATATAAAACAATTTAAAAAGTGTTCTAGAAAACTAGCACAAGCTAAAAAAGATTTTAAAAAATAACACAGTCTGGTTAAAATCAAGGGTGAAAATTATAACTTTTTTAAAAGTTACAATTAAAAATAAAATATTTTAAAGAAATGGTTAAAATGGATTGGTATAGATTCCAAAAAGAAAAGAAGGAAGAGATATGAAGGGAATAAAGAAAAAATAAGACCCTATAGGCACATTGAAACTTTATTGAGGATATCCTCAGTATTATTAAAAAAATAATTAATAAGATAAATCATATAATACCAAAAGAAATCAACAATTATAACTGGAGCAGGTCAAAAGTTACTTAATGGTAAATAACCATTTGTTATCGTTAGACGGTATGCGTGGTCCACTCTAGTCATCATTAGTAACCTTTTTATTTGATATCATTATATTCGTATTGTCAAGAATTTTTTTGATAATATTAGAGGTGTCATCATGCTTTGTTATGCCTATATGGTATTATTTTTTCTTTTCTCTCTCCTTTTTTCTTCTTGAAATTTATGCAGCTTATTTTAACAATTTCTTCAAAATGTCACCATTCCTAATTGTAACTTTTAAAAAAGTCATGATTATTAAAAAAAAAAATAGAAAAACCAAGTATCTTTTTAATAACCTAGATGTGAATCATGTTAACTTGTCTTTTAATGTCAAAAGATATGCCTTTAACAAGACCTTTTTGGGACATCTAAGATTGACTGATGTTCAATCCTAATGAAAGGTAAGATGTTTAACTTAGACCACTCGTTCTTATAGAGATCCATTTTTCTATGACCATAATTCATCTTTCTCTCAGTTCGGCACATAATGGTCAACTATTATAGATTTAAGGTTTCACCCTATGAATTGACTCTTAAAAAAAAAGTGCAACCTTATAAAGGCATAAAAGCTATGAACAGAGCAAAGTTACTAAATGAGTTTAATCAAAGAACAAGGAGGACATGTATAATCCAAGATAAAATATGATCAGAGAAAATGATTTATCGTCTTGTAGTTCCTCCTTAAAAGTTGAGTTTTCATTGTAGTTATTCTCTGTAACTACGGACATAGAGCACCACATCGAAATTAGATCCTTATTGTTCCTTGAGCATTCAAACTAATCAAACCACACCGATTCACTTTCCACACCTTTTTATTATAGCACCGTCCATCGAAGAAAGCTTTTATTCATGAATAAGAACAATATTAGCCTTTAGTGTCCACAATGCCTCTTTAACCTCTATTTTTCTCAATTAGGTTATTCTTTCACTTTCCATGATAAGATCTTCATGACAAATCAACACTCGCCTTGAGGAAATAGCTGCAGAATAAGAAAGCCTCTGGGGCTATATTATATTTCTTTTTTATTTATTATAGCTTAGAAGAAAAAAGGCCTTAAGAAGAGGTCTCCATTAGGATAGACAAGCAAGCAAACTACCTTATATAACTGGAAGACCGGGAAAGGTATGTTGTTTTTCAACAATAAAAAATGGTGAATAAGGAAGCAATAGGGGTGTGGAATTAAGGATTTCACCTATTTTTCTCCATGTAGAAAGAAAGATCAAGTATCTTTTTCATAAACAATGTTAATATTTTTCACAAGCAATTTTTTTTTAATTGCTACAGTGAAATGACTAATAGATTGTATCATAATTTTGATTGTTTTTTTTAATCTAAATAATATGAAGCGATGAGTTGATTATAAATTCTATATTTATACTTATTAATTCATAGTATATATTGGTTTGATTTTTTCTTATTTGACTAGAAAATCTTTCTTTTAAGATTGTCTATTCTTATTCATCATACGAGATAAGAAAGACAAAATGAATGCCACAAGTAAAGTGAAAAGCATAATTTAATCTAAATGGGAATCCAAAGACAAAAGTTGGAATCTAAATCCATTAAATTACATATGATGTTTATGTTTAATAAAATGAATTGAAAAATATAAAATTTGATAAATTTAATAAGAATTGTTAATGTTGATTAAAGATCTAAACGAGAATTTAGTCTTTTTTGTAAAAAGTAAACAATAGATGTAAATGCAAATGTTTTGTCTTAGTTATCCTTTTCATTTTTTACATTTTCTTTTATTTTTCTTTAAGTTACTACTCGCTAGCTATATATGATTTTTATTTTCTAAATTAATTGTGAAAATATAGCCTATTCATCTAAAATTTGAGAAGAGAAAAAAATCAAAGATAAATTAAAATAATATCTTTGATGTATTATAAAATTATAAAAATAATTTAAAATATTAATTATTATTTTTTAAAATAATTAAACTAACAAGTTTTTAAAATGATAGAAAGGGTGATAAAAATTAATAAAAAAACTATATTTAGTATTTTGGAGTTAGGTTTATTAATCACTTACCCATAATATTTAAAAAAATCATAATTTACATTCTATGAAATTTTTAAATAACATGAAGAAACAAAATTACACCGACATATAATATAGATAAAAAATTATCTATTTTAAAGACAATTTTTCTTTCCTCAAATATCATTTTATTCTTGTGACTATTTAAACTCAAATTAAAATCTAGTGTTTATAATTAATTTTTTTCAAATATTCTCATATCAATTTTTTCTCAAATCAAAATCTAGTGTTTGTATTATTATGTTAAAATAATAAAAAACTAGTTTTAAAAACTTTTTTAAAAATAGAATGAAAAATAAAAAAAATGACGTATCATAAGAGAACGTACCCCAAACCAAAAGTGGCAAAACGTTGGGCCTAAAGAATGGGCTCCGATAGTACCAAGAAGTAACACTGCTCGTAAAACTCCCGATCACCTCTCTCTCTCTCTCTCTCTCTCTCTCTCTATATATATATATATATATATATATATATATATTCCCGTTCTTATTCTCCCAAAAAAACCCTAGACCTCTTAACGCTGCGCCTTTCATCTTATCTCCTTTCTTGCCGTTGTCATTACCTTCTTTCCAAAGTACGAACGAATATTTTCTTACATATTCGCAGTATCGTACCTTGGCGATTTCTTTTACTTGCTATCATAGTTGAATTTAATCACCATCTGTTTCTTTTTTTTTTATTTCAGTTTTTAAGCAATGGCAGTCGCTTTCTACGATCTCACCTCAGCTGCTGGCCTCAAGAAACTCGATGACTTTCTCCTTTCCCGCAGCTACATTTCCGGGTATCCTTTTCTTTTTATCTGGGATTTTCTTGTGGTGTATCGGATGGGCTTTGGCACATCCGGTGATTATGTCCACCTTTTTGGTCAAGTAAAAAACAAGCTGTCCATGATGGTATTAAGGAACGAGGTGTAAATTGCGTTCTCAAATTTGTTAAAATTTAATATATTTTTTATATTTTAAATCATTTTGATGATATATTGATATTAAAAATAATTTTTAAAAAATAAAAAAATATTATTGATATGTATTTAGTACAAAAGGTTATTTACAAACTATTCACAACCATTGCGAAACCAGCTCTAAAATCTCTTTTTAGTAAAAGTTTTATTTTTTTTGGTCTTCTCAGGTACCAAGCTTCCAAGGATGATCTGACTGTGTACTCGGCTCTTTCAAGTGCCCCATCAGCTGAACATGTTAACGTGTATCGGTGGTACACTCATATTGATGCTCTCTTGAGGATCTCGTAAGTTTTCGTGGCTTTCTTTATCTTTTGTTTATGTAAATTCAATAGTTTTGATAGTGGGGTATTTAATTTTTTATCTGGGTCTGCTGTAGTGGTGTCGAAGCTGAAGGATGTGGAGTTGTTGTCAAGGGATCTGCTCCCATCACAGAGGAGGCAATTGCCACTCCACCATCTGCTGAGACAAAGGCAAGTGTTGATTTTTCTTGTTAATTGGCGATTGATTTGTCGTTTTTATCAAGTAATTTAGGTGGGAGATTTGATCTCTATTGTTGCTTTGAATTTATTTAAATTTGCTTTGTGAAACCTGTATGTGTTGTTACTTATCGGTGGGATTGGTATGTTGGTTTATAGGCTGCTAATGCTGAGGATGACGATGACGATGATGTGGATCTCTTTGGTGAGGAGACCGAGGAGGAAAAGAAGGCTGCCGAAGAACGCGCAGCCGCTGTTAAGGCAGTCTCGAAGAAGAAAGAGTGTAAGCTTCTTTTCATTCACTGATTGGGAAGGTGGCCAAAGTGGGTTTTTTTGTTTCTTTGTTTAAATGAGGTGTTGATAAGAAATTTCTTGGAATTCTGTCGATAGATTTTATTCATTGGAATAGTTTGACGTGTTTCCTTCATGCTGATTTGGGTTCTCTACTACTGTGTTTGTAAAGTTCCACGAACTTGATTTTCTGTTTTCTTTGTATTCTGTTCTCAGCCGGCAAGTCATCTGTTTTGTTGGATGTGAAGCCATGGGATGATGAGACTGACATGAAGAAGCTTGAGGAAGCAGTTAGAAGTGTTGAGATGGAAGGACTTAATTGGGGAGCATGTAAGTTTTTTGGAGAGCCACTTAATGCTACCTTTTTGTTGAGATTATTAAGGCAGATACAACTCTTCTTTAGGCTTATATTTTTTGAATTGTTCATACATCTCTAGGATATTCATCAATCCCCCATTCTCCATGAATTCTAAGAGAATAGAGAAGAGTTGATTATTTTAAACATAACTGGTGTGCGCCATTATATCCACTTTATCCATAATTAATGTGCACAAGCTGTTCTCCTGGCACCTTTAAGGAAAAATTGATAATTTTTAACGACAGAATAAGATGGTCTGTGCTGCGCCTGTAATTTTCTTCGAAGTTGTGCTTGAGCTCCTTTTTGCCTTTTCTTTTGCTTAGAGTGTTGTATCTTTTTATTGATTCTTCTAAGCCAGCACGCTATTGCCTGGTCTTTTAATTTGTTTTTCTTTTTCCTTTTACTGTAAGGGGGGATATATAGTTTTATTATTCGTCTTGAAAGGAGTACTGTTGATTTTGGCATATTTTTCTGATGCTTACCTTTGGTTTTCTATGGCAGCCAAGCTTGTACCTGTAGGATATGGCATTAAGAAATTGACAATTATGCTAACAATTGTTGATGACTTGGTCTCTGTGGACACTCTCATCGAGGAACGTCTGACAGCTGAACCCATCAATGAGGCTTACCTTTGGTTTTCTATGGCAGCCAAGCTTGTACCTGTAGGATATGGCATTAAGAAATTGACAATTATGCTAACTATTGTTGATGACTTGGTCTCTGTGGACACTCTCATCGAGGAACGTCTGACAGCTGAACCCATCAATGAGTATGTCCAGAGCTGTGACATTGTGGCCTTCAACAAAATCTGTAAGTGTAGCTGATATTTGATGGGTACTACATATCTTTTGCTATAATATGCGACAACATAATGGAGTGCTGATATTTGATGGGTACTACATATATTTTGCTATAATATGCGACAACATAATGGAACCTTCCAGATCCTGTGTATTAGAAAGTGTGTTGACCCATGCTTACATGCTGTTTATTCTTTTTATTGCAGAATCGAAGGATCACGGTGATAATGGGCGCAGGAGAGGTTTCTAGTAGTGTGAAGGAGTTATAAATTTTATTTCGTTCTTAACGGAGCAATAATATTATGTTTCCTATTCCCATTTTTGTTGCTCAAAACTGAGTTTACTGTAGTCCTTTCCCATTCGTTTGCGGTCCTAGTAAAATGAGTGTCAACTTCTTGGTTTTTTGGATGTTAATCATTTTCTCGTTTGCTGTGAAAATGGTTTTTTTCATTTTCAGTTAACCAGGACAGCCTTTACAATGTTTGCTTGGTTCAAGCGATTGATGTCCCAACGTCGTATCATTCTGTTGAGATTTGAGAGTGTAGTTAAATGGGACGACAGTTAAAAGTTGATGACAGTGAGCAGGTTCTTACAAAAGTACTTGCGAAACTGAGCCTAAAAACTTCGAAAAATTGAAAAAGCAATATGAGAAACTTGTAATTTCTCCAGGCACAGATTTGCGCGGTTTGTGCTTCTTCTGACAAGCAAATTTGCGGAATTTCGAATCTGCTCTTTGTTGAGAATCCTTGACTGCCTGGACCCCGTTTCATGCAATATACCTCTAAAATCATATTAAATTTTTTTTCTCCGTTGTTGCAAAAATGTTTGAAGGTTGAAATCGTCTTGTTTTCCTAAATTTTGACGGTATATTCCAAGGCAACAAAAACAATATTCATGTTTTACAGTGCCAAAGCTAAAAATGATACGGGATTTTGTGCCCGCAAAAGCACGAACACAGCCATAACTAAAGCCAAGCGCTAGACAAGCCATGCCAAACTCCGAGAACTGTATGCCAAGATTTGGGACAATTTTGTAGCAGGTCTTAGACGGGTTCTTGGAGATAGCAAGTCAATCTCATTCTGGTATGATATAGGTCCTCATGCTCAGTATGCTACTTGCAGTTTAGATGGTCTTGATAGGTAATTTAAAGGTAGCTGATTTGGTTGATGATCAATGGGGATTGGAAATGGAGTGAATTAAAAGAGAGTAATTGGCTGACAGTGTTGCTCAATGCATTGCCATGATTTGGCCTCCTTGTTCATTAAACGGTTAAGACAAAGTCAAATGTAGCATATGGGAAAGGAGGTAAAGATTTTATATTTCAGATGCCACAATATTCTTTGAGTGCAATGGACAAGACTATCCTTTAGTTTATATCAAGCTTTCTTCAGAATACGCAGATAAATTTGTTTTGTTTTCTCCTTTTGTTACAAAGTCGTCTTGTAATTTGATATAAAAAGAGGACACCGTGTTGGAGCCTTAAAGGTAAAGGTTCTTCTTTCTTTCCGTCTTTTGCTTCTCTCTGCGCTTTGAATTTGATTACTGTAGGGAGGATTTCTGGTTGTCCTCGACCTAGACCTAGGTTTGGAGTAAGAGAGAGAAAGAGAGATGCCGAAGAGAACAACGCACACGTACTCAAGCGAGAACGCAGTTCCCGACGGACCAGACTCTGAACTCTTCGTCTACTACTGCAAGCATTGTGGCTCTCACCTCCTCATTACTGGTTCCTCCCTCTCTCCCAATCACTTTATTTTATTGTTATTAGCCTTCAAATTTCCATGTTGTTAAAGTCATGAATAATATCTGGTTGATTTATTATTAATTTTAAATACCGAAATCTGTTTGTTTGTTTGTTTGTTATAAGATACCCAATTGCAGAAAATGCCGAAGAGGAAGACTGATAGAGCTTATGTATTGGACAAGAAGAAACAACTTGCAAGGCTCCATATGAATGAGGCTGGAAAAGTTCTCCTGAAAAGGTTTCATTTTTACTTTCATCTTTAATTGTTTCATTCATTGCTTTCTGCTTCTTAACTTTTTTTGTTCTTGTTGTTTTTATGGTATTTCATTTTCTTAAGGGTGCAAAGAAACATGCTGCTGGATTTATTCTACTTATATAGTAGTACCAACTGACTCTGTCAATCGTTCATTTTTATGTTGTTTGTCCATTACAACTTCATGGGTCTCGGTGTTCCATCTAGTTGGTATCATGTGGTGATGGTATACTCATTGTAGGTGAATGAATGCTTCGACAGGAGGGTTTTGTATAGAAAAATATCGAGTTTGGAAGGTTGTTTTCAGGTAGTTGTTGTTTGGCTGCTGTCAGCGAGTAAAACTGAAGGGAATCTGATATTGACTTCTCTGTTATTGAAGTGATTCTTTGAGGTTGAAATGGAAAAAACTTTCTATGCAAGGGCTACTTGGCCATTCTATTTTTTTTGGTGGGAATTTTATTGCAAGGCGCCTCAGACCTTGTTTCTTGGCAGATATTCATATGCTTTCCTGATATGGTTTCCTCGGAGGAATTCACAAGTGCTCTTCCAGGAGTCATGACCTATTTTTTCTAACCATCATGCCTATTCTAGGCTGTGCTGTATATTTGAAGTAAGAAATGGTAGATAATCTTTAAAGCTAACTATCAAGATTGAAGATGTTGACTTGTCTATTTCTTCACTGGCATCGATCCATTATATGATTTGTTTCATGTCATATGTTGAACTGCTAAGGTAGTATATGTTTGCAAGTGTTCTTCTTTAAGTTATTGAGTGTACATGTTATTTCTTGAGGTTTCAGTGATAGATAGATTCTAATTGCATTAGAGCTCATTACGATTCTGGATCATTCATGTCTAGAGGTGAAGGAAAATTTGAGAAGCAATTTCGCATGAACTGCATGGGCTGTGGGCTGTTTGTTTGCTATCGAGCTGAAGAAGATCTGGAATCTGCTTCTTTTATATATGTTGTTGATGGTGCCCTTAGCACAGTTGCTGCCGAAACTAATCCTCAGGTACAAATAACTGTTGTTAAGAGTTAAGACTTGCAGTAATCAAACATCCAAAGCTTTTGCTTAATGAATTATGATATTTTATTCAATGTTCATTGATCATATAATTTCCTGCCTTTCATGTTTATGCATAAAAATGATAATGAACGTGTGCCTTGGAAATTTCCTCATGTGGTCTTCTGGCATATGCTGTAGGATGCTCCTGTGCCCCCTTGCATATCACAATTAGGAGGACTTGTGCAGGTGGCCATTGAGGTTGAAGACCGTGCACAAAGATCAGCAATAACAAGTAATGTGATTTTAACCTAATGTTTTGATCTGCATATCTTTGATACTATTTGGATTGCATCTCTTTCTTGGCTCCAATTAAAATGGACATGACCTCCATTCTGTCACTGTTTAAACAATTATCAAATGAAGTGGTGTTAATTAATTAACATTTGCTGATATGTCCGTAGCCTGTTGGCTCATGTGTCTACCTGCTTTACAGGTTGGATGCAGTTGAACTAAATTCGGCATCCAATCCATATACCCCATGGATGTTGAGTTCTGTCCATGCATAAAGTGGCACATATTATGTCTTCATTTTTGACAAACTCAAGGAAATGTGCATATGCAAATAGTATAAATGGATGTATCTCTTTGTTGAAGGGGAAGAGAGAGAAACAGGAATGGAGAGAGTTGAGTGCTCAACCTTAATGAATATTGAGTGAAAAGGCCCCTGTTATTGTACTGGTGAAAAAATTGGCGTGACCTATATGGAGTTCTGAGCTGACAGTAGAATTGATAGTATCTTCCTAGCATATTACATCCCTTTAGTTATAATTACATCCTGGATCAATAAGAAGTGATTAAAAGTATCTTCCTAGCACATTACATTTACATCCTGGATCAATAAGAAGTGATTATATGAAGTGTGGTGGATATAACAAGCGTGGGGATGCATTTTGTTAAAGTCTTCTCCAGTTAAACAAGTGTATCCTCTGTTGTCATCCTGCATCTGTGCACACCCTCCCCGCTCGGTTTGTGCTCCTTACATCACTTGTAATCCGACCTCATGTCCATAATCTTTTGTTTGAATTGAGGAAATTCCGGAGAGGCACAAACCACCCATGTCATAACTACATGGAGCGATATGCATGAATGCATATGAAATGTAGCATACAAAAGCACAAATACTACAGACACATTTATATTCAACTTGTAGTTGCATGAAAAAGATGCAGAAGTTTCAGAATGGTGAAGGAAAAGAACATCATAATTGTCTTATCTAATGCTTTTTGTTGCATGTTCATGTATTGTTTTTATAACTCATGAGCATTATATTTAATATTTTTCTTTTCAGGAGTGAATGCTGATGATGTTCGAGTTACTGTAGCTGCACCTGCTGCCCGTGGTGAAGCTAACAACGAACTTTTGGAATTTGTGGGCAAGGTATGCTCTTCTATTATAACCCTACCCTTAAAGTGTTATGCTAGTAAAATTAGGCATAGAATCTTGCATCATTAATTTGGCATGCCAAGGTTAACATGATCCTCCCTCGCACAGGTGTTAGGTCTGAAACTGAGCCAGATGACTCTTCAAAGAGGATGGAATAACAAATCAAAGCTGCTTGTTGTAAGTAAATTGAAAGTTCTGTTCTTCATCAGCCTAGGTTTGCCTGCGGGTGCATGCGTGCTTGCATCTTCTGTAAATGTGTAAAATCCAAGAAGATGGAAGTGTTGTTTGAGATCCATTTAAATACTTCCACCTACTCGCTTATCTGTTGGAGATCAGCTTGTTATGTGGAACATAATTTCTCTGATACTGCGTAGACCATCATTTCGCTGCTTTAGTTCGTTTTTTTATAGATTTCAAGCATATATGAAATAGAACTAGTAATACCAAGTTTGATATAATTGATAAAAATGTGGAAATTTTTGTGTTCAAATGAACTGATTACTGTATAAAACTTCTTAGTTGGTTGCCTTTGATGACCATTCAATCCAGTCTAGACCAAATTAATCTGTTGTTTCTAGGAACGTTGCCAGTGTGAACAAGACAAGAATTGTAGGCATTGTATTTGGCAACTACCTTAATTTTTCTCCAAATTGTCAATAATGGACATTTGGAGAAAGCATTTACGTATCCATGATTCTGCTACTCGAAGCTTGTTTCCAGTTTCATCAACTTTCTTTTCTTTTTTCAGGTAGAGGATCTGTCTGCTAGACAGGTGTACGAGAAACTACTGGAAGCAGCACAACCTTGAAGCTGCTGTATTTTTAATACATCATACATTCGAATTGTTTCAGCAGTTTCTTTTTGTCTGGTTAATTTGTAATGATGTTTTTACTTCTCTACCTAAAAAACTTAAAACAGATTTATAAGAACATTAAATTCTTTTCACATGAATTATTTATCGTTCCAAATAGAGTTAAGATAAATATGTTTTTTTTCATCTTGATTTCGTAGTAAAAAGATCCACATACCATTGGAAAGGAAAAAAAAAAATCTAACGTCAAGGGAATTTTTTATATTTTAACAATGGTTTTTTTACTGTTATAATTTAAGGTTAGAGACACTTTGATATGTACACAGATATAATAATAAATAATGAAATATACAGTGAAACTATATCAATACCTTTATAAAATTAAACTTGGGGTCAGGGTAATTACAAAGTCAGCTAAAAAACAATTTTACATTTGGCTAAAAATAAAAAAAAGTAGGCGTGTATGGGAGGGTACGTGCCTGTTTTTTGAAATTTAAAAATATTATTTTATTATATCATTAAAAGTCTCTGATTATGTCGTAAGGTTGTCAATTCTGTTTCAGTTTAAGTAATTTTAAATAGTTAAGATTAAATAGATTTTTAATTTAAAGTAATTCAACTTAAATAAAATATTAAAATATTATGAAAGTAAAATGTTTTAACATAAATATTTTAAATATAAAGTTAAGTCAATGTTACTAAGGTTAATGACATCCAAAGTATCCTTTGTTTTGCTCAAATTCCTACAAAGTATAAACATGAAAAAAATAACATAAATATAAACTATATATATTAGTGATACATCTAATTTTAAAAAATTAATATCATTGTTATTGAAAATAGTAATGAAAATGAGTTTTTTATACTTGGGTGGTTTAATTAATTAAACTGAACTTGACTTTTTAAAAGCGGAACAGAATATGTGGAATGAAACCGGAACGTTCCAGATGGAATTTAGTCAAAAAATCCAGAACGAACCGAGATTTAAAATGAGATGAAAGTTGTTCCGTTTTGTTCCGTTTTTTTAATTTGTATGGAATGTTTCAACCATTTCGGGTAAAATGGACGGAATTGACAACCTTTTTATGGTCTTATTTGGTTATAGCAAAACTTTTTTTTCCTTCTCTCTCTCCTCCTTAAATATTATAGTTTAACCCTCTTAGTTGTTAACATTTCAACTTCAATTTTTATTATTTTAATTTTTGATATTGATATTGATATTTTTTTTAAAAAATTATTTATTTTTAATTTCATCATTCAATCTCATTTTATCAAATATTATATGTTTCAAAGTAGTTTTTATTCTTTGGATTTATAATTTTATCCTTGATCATTTTATAAATTTTTTTCGTGTTTTTCAATTTTATTATTCAATTCAATTGATAATATTATATTTTTCATTTTGATTTTCATTACTTTGAATTCTATTTTTTTTCTCGACTTTGTTGTAAAAAATATTATTATTTTTAATTTCACCATTTAATTTCAATATTTTTTTTCATGTCAATTTTTATCCTCATTCTTTTATTTCTCTTTGTTTTTTTTTACTAAATTATTTTTCTTTTCAATTTCACCTTTCAATTAAATATAAAATTTATTTTGTATTTTTATTTTGATATTTATTCTTTTAATTGCTTATTTTAAAATCCTTTTGTTTAATTTTTTTTAATTTTATTATTTTATATTTGGTTAATTAAAAATTAAACTTCATAATTTTATTATATTAGGTGTTTTGGATCTAATAATAAAGGTCATGAGTTTAAAAAGTTATCACGAGTTTTATTTTTTATTAAGTTATTCAAATATCATAATTTGGGTCACGGGTTAGGTGAGATATTTTGAGTTAGATCAATCTTGATCACTAAAATTCATAGTTATTAAATCCGACCTGGGGGTTGACCCGGTTAAGGGGCCGGGTTCCGCAACCTGGGGGTTGACCCGGTTAAGGGGCCGAGTTCCGGGTTTCATGGGTCAACCCGGGTTGACCCGGAAAATTAAAAAATAATAATTAATATTTCATATAAAAAAATCTATGTAAATATAAATTATACATATTGTAAACAATAAAATTTAAAAGAATATTTTAAAAAGTTTTTTATCCCACATTGAAAAGATATTATGTTAAACTTTTAAGTTGAAGTATTTAAATAAATTTTTTTTTTATCCTATATTGAAAAAACATAACTTTTTTCTTGAGAACATATAGTATTTATACTAATAGGTTTCAAATTTCATATTGAAAAAACATGATTTTTTTTCATGGGAGCATAGAGTATATATACGAAAGGGTTTCAAATCCCACATTGACAAGATACTATGTTATTTTTTAAAATTGAAGTATTTAAACCAAAAGGTTTTTTATCCCACGTTAACAAAACATGTTATTTTTTTTGGAAACATGGAGTATATATACTAATGGGTTTCAAATCCCACATTGAAAAAATATTATTTTTTTCATAGGAGCATAGAGTATGTTTATGAAAGGGTTTCAAATCCCACATTGAAAAGATATCATGTTATCTTTTTAAGTTCAAATATTTAAACCAAAAGGTTTTTTTATCTCACATTGAAAAAACTTGATTTTTTTCTTAAGAATATAGAGTATATATACGAAAGGGTTTTAAATCCCACATTGAAAAGATACTATGTTATTATTTTAAGTTGAAGTATTTAGACCAAAATTTTTTTTATCCCACATTGAAAAAACATGATTTTTTTTTTTTGGAAACATGAAGTATATATATTAATGGATTTCAAATATTATATTTGAAAAAAAAAACTGGGTCTCGTCTGGGTTCGCCCGGGTCATGCGTTAACCCGCCGGGCCACCTGGATTTGAC